>NC_056732.1:1726918828-1727160298 GCF_019279795.1 Protopterus annectens
CCATGACTTCTTTGCAACACAAGTGTGTAGCTATGCATACTATTTGTTCTCTATTTAGTACAAATTTCTAGATATTACTTAAAGTAAACATTGCTTTTAGCCAATACTCTGTCCAGAAATGTGCAATTTAATGCTTCAAATAAGAGTGTCATAGGTTGAAAAAAATGTCCATTTAATGTTTTTAGAGGGAATGCAAGCATTTGTTAACTGGGGGGGGGAGGGCATTTCCATTTTGAAAATGGCAGGTGTTTTGTGGGGCAGCAATAAGAGCACACAGTTACAATTATACTGTTTGCTTGCATTACTGGTGCAGCACATTGATGAGATCATTCTTTCATAAGTGAACTGTCGCTATTTAAATGTCAGACTTCTCCTGTGGTGTTTGCATTTCTTCCACTATTATCTAGAATGAGTAAGAAGATAGGTAGGAGGTTTGGATACAGCAGTGCTTAACTTCTACAAGTGTGACTATAATGAATTTATGATTGTTTTGCACACATTTGCAGTGACAGCTTTTACAACCCCTGATGGCTGAAAAACTAATGTTACCAGATTCATCTCCTTGACAATACACTACTGATGTCATCCCTTCATAGATGCCTTATGTCTCATTTGAGTTCATTATTTTCCTTTGGTACTGCCTGCTGATAATGTGCTGTATAGATGGTGTAAGGGATAAGTAGGAAGTTAGATTCCATCACTGCTTCAATAGTGTGACTGTGATTACTCTCATATACTGTTGGCCTGCTCACAACCACATTTATGTATGTTTTGAATTATGAGATTGAATTACAGTGGCAGTCTGTGACACTAGCAAATCCTAGCGTCCACAGGGAAAATGACTTTTTGGTCACACAATGATTACATACTGCTAACATACCTGCAGAATGTCACATGTAGACTGTGAATTCCCTTACGTTATGTGACTTGGTTAGTGTGTTATGTGCATTGTGTAAGTATAGATGTAGGATGTTTGAGACCAGCTGTGTGAGTCTTTCACCCTCATACTGTGTATACTATTCTTCAAAGACATTAATGACATGTACCTGTGCAGTCATGTTGTGCACTTTGAACACTTGCTAATATAAACATCCAGCTAATAATCAGTGATGTCATCTGTTTAACTGTGCACTGTCTCAGTTGTACCTCAACATGGTCATGTGGCACTTGCCATCCAGGAACTAATGTTTAGTGTGTGATCTTGGGTATTTATTTTGATTTCATTCATTACCTGCTCAATGTGTCAGTGTTATTGTGAATGTACATGCCACTAACACTACTGTAAAGGACATTTTCTTTGTATACTTATAACCATTGATCACTCTTGCTTAAAGCTATGACAGTTTGTCACATAGCAATGCTTTTATTCATAGTAGTGATTATATTTTCATTACATGACATATGTACAAATTGTTATTCTCTGACATGATGGAATGAGACAACATGCTGTCTGTTGTTGAGTTACTACAGCAATTACACACCCACACACACATACACATATACCTTGTAGCAATAACATGATGTAATGCCTTCACTTAACATATCTCACAATTGTAGTAATGCTTCAACCCTGCTGCATTTATCCTGTAATATATTATGCATTGTCTGTTGTCAAATGCTCATGCGTTCAACATCCACATTTAGTGCCTGCTAGCATTGTTGTGCCTTAGACTTTAATGCATGAATGGCATTCACCACAGTTATAATGTCAAGATTCCTCCACCATCCCTTTCATCACAGACATTGTTTACCAAAAGTACATCTGACGTAATGAGTTAACATAAGTGGATTGTCATAATAGTGTTAAGACTTCCACTGTGGCACTTGTGGTTCATCCACATGTCATTATTCAGTGGAGTCATGTTGTTTGCTGCTTAATTCCTGACAGGAGAAACATTATATGAATACACTGATGTCACATAGACCCCATTGTATCCATTTTTAGGTTGGACAATGACATATCACAGGTTGTGATTTCATGTCAGTTAAATGTTTATCCAGAGTATGTCATGCTGTGAGAGCCCCTTTGGCATGTGCATCGAGTACTGATTTCTACAGCATGTCTACACTGACATACTGTGGTTCAATTTTCAGACAGTGTGTGTCCTACATGAGGAAAACAGTTCCTTTGTTAAGGAAGCAGTTACATGATAATGCTGACTGTTGTGTGGACAGTAATGTGTGTAGCTCCTTTCGAGCATTGTGAATAAATCTGATAGATCATATTACAGTCATACCTCCTGTCTTAACACACGGGGTCAGTTCATTTATGTGTGACAGTCTACTTTACTATTTCATATGATATGGCACATGCAGTTAATTCAGAAGTCTAAAGAGAGCATTGCACAATAGGCAGGGGTTTGATTTGGTAACGTGTCTGTCAGACAACAGTGGCTACACACATACAATACTTATGGCATATTCAAAGGATGACCTTTTTCAGGCATTTTCCTACCACGCAGTTAATCTATACACCTTACATGAAAGGAAAATACTGTAGGTCCTTCAAGGGTATTCTTCATGACATGACATGACATGACTAATATACTTATTTCTGTGGCAATCAAGATTGTTATGCAATCCTCAGATATCTGTTCTGGCATGTGGTCAAAATGTCATGATGCAGCTGTTTCTTATATTATTATTTGCTCATATGCATTATGGGTTCACAAGATACTTTTGCTTTGTATTACATATATACGTCTTTAATACTACAACTTTTTTGTCGCACTTTACAGCTTAGTGGCAGATGACTGATTCCATAAACATTTCTTACTGTATGGCATGCTGCCAGACCATCAGAAGTTGAAATTGTTCCTCCATTACAACACCATTCCATTGTGTTATATTACTGATCCTTGTAATTCCATGTGAGCATGCCCAGTATTACTATGTCAGATATGTTTACAAATCAGCAGTATCAAAACTAGACTCCTGACATGTCATCCACTCTGACTTGTCATTTTTCACTTATATATGTCATTTGACATTTGACTAGCATTTAGCATTTACATAACTATACAGCACTTCCTTCTCTATTACGTGTTTGTAGGTGATGGGCCCCTTTCCTATTGGTGCCAATGTCATTTCAATGAAAAAACATGCCCTTTTTTGATTTACCTGACATTACAACTATAAGCTCCTTTTGTTATTATATAGTCAGAGAAAATCAAGCCGCACTTCCACAGCTGAAGTCAATACTCAAAGTAAAACTTTATCAAAATCTTGGTTGAAATATCATTCTTCAGGAAACCTTTATAAAGAGCTTTTGTAGAATACCACAAATAAAATAATACACAAACCTTTCGGTACTGGTGTATAATTCAATAGCGTTCTTAGTAAAAGTTCCACGAGAACAAAATGTTCCATAAAACCTTTCGGTACTCTGTAACTTGGTAACGCTCTCCAAAAACTCCACAAGGAGGTGAAGTAGAACGTAATGTTCTTCAATACGAATGAACCAAAGTTGCTCCACAAAAACACAACATAAAACAAAGAACAAGAAATTCTTTGATATGAATGTCCCAATGATAATAACTTGATAAGCGCTTTTGGTAAAACCTTCTTCAGATCATATAAAAGTAGGGACTCCATTTCTTATTTATTAGAACATGTGACCAATAGGAAGTAGAATAAAGGACAACACCCTTCTTCTTTCAAAGTTGATTATAATCAGTTGTTTGAATCATTGGGAAACACACCTTCTCAGTTACCCAATGGTAGGTCTTGTAGCCTTTAAAGCTGGTTTTAAAGGAATTACAGCATTCAGCCCAGGTGGGCAGTCTGCCCGCAGGTTAATTATCCACTTAGTTTCACTCATTTCAGTCTTATTACAGATGTCACCTCGTCAGATTCCTTCATAAACTCTCTCAATAACCTTGAATGTAAAACTATAATTTGGAAATTTAGTTATGTGTATCACTAAGGCATTATGAGTATCACCTCTACGTATATCATTTATATGCCGCAATATCTTTTTTTAAAACATTTAGCTAGTCTTGCCAACATAAAATGAAGGCCAATTTTTGCAGGTTGCTAAATAAACAACATTTAGAGAGGTACAGGTTGCTTTGCAGTTAAAGACAAATTCATGACTTGTATTTGGATGTTTACAAACATTATTACTGTCAATATATTCACAAGCGGAACAGTTTCCGCATTTAAAAGTGCCTTTATGCCCTACTAAGTTTTGTCTCGGAAAGTCATCTTTGGTACACAGAAGCCGCTTAATATTTTTCCTATTTCTATAACTAAAGTGTGGTTTGGCTCCTACAATAGTTCGAAGTTTTGGATCTTGTGTAAGACTAGGCCAAAATTTAGTAATAATATCTTTCATTTGTTTGTTGTCAGTACTATAAGTAATCATTAATCTCAAAGGCTGTGGTTCATGTTGCACCATAATTATTCCTTGTTCAGAGCTCTTTATTTGGCTTCTTTGAAACTTACTCAACATGGAGTCAGTGTCTTTCTGGGAATAGCCATGTAACTGTAAACATTCCTTCAAATCAACAGTTTCTTGTTGAATGATTTTTTCTTGTGTGAATCTTTTAGAAATTCTAAAAGCTCATTTTTCATTATGTTGTCAGTAATATGCCTGGGGTACATACTATTCTTGTGGAGATAGTGATTTCTCCAGGTAGATTTTCTATAGAGAGAAGTCTCTATTCCACCTTCTCTGTTGAGAATGACATAAACATCCAAGAAACTAACATGATGGTGTGAATGGCAGCTGGTGAATTTCAAAAAGGAAGTGGTTCTATTCAAATACTGTAGAAACTGTATAAATTGGGGCTCATCTCCATCCCATAACAAAAAAAGATCATCTACAAAACAGCCATAGAATTTAACATGATGGTACCAAGGATTTGTGGTACTGAGAATATATTGCTTTTTCCAATCCGATAGGACAATATTGGAATAACTATTGGCGCAGGGGGTGCCCATAGCTACTCCCCAACGCTGCCAATAGATTGATTGCCCATAAGTAAAAAAGTTAGTTTCAAGTACCATTTCAAGAAGTGAACAGATGAGATTGGCATCCTTATTATTAGACATTTCTCCAATGACTTTCCTAACAGTTTCAATTCTATGTTCATTCGGAATTGAGGTGAATAAACTTGTAACATCCATCATAGTTAATAATAAATTCTCTTTGTTCGTTATTAAATCCATAACTGCTTTTAATTTAAACAAAAGGTCATCTGTATCTCTTAAGACACTAGGAATACCTGTCATAATTTCTTTCAACTCTTTTTCGACAAACAAAGACATAGTTTCAGTTATCCATCCTTGTCCAGCTACGATAGGGCGAAGAGGTGGATTTACTGGATTTTTATGTATTTTTGGAAGTCCACTTATGGATGGAACTGTAGGATGAGTGACATTAAAAAAATTATACTGTTCGATGTTTATACTACCTTCTAATAACATACAGTAAAGTTAGTCTTGAATCTTTTTTATATGTGTGTCATGTTTACAAGAATTAACTTCCAAATAAGTTAGTGAATCTTCTAACATGTCTTGCATCTTATTCCTATACCATTCAGATGAAAGAACAACAACACTTCCTCCTTTATCGGCTGGTTTCAGCACTATTTCTTCATTATGTTGCAAATTAAATATGGCCTGTCTTTCTTGAGGGGATATGTTATGATAATGCTTAGTGTCCTTTCCCATTCTTAATTTTTCCACTTCATTATTACACATTCGGGTGAATAAGTCAACAGCTGGATGATTCATGGGAACAAATACACTGGGTTTTCTAAGTGTTTTGTTCTCTTGCTTTTCATTCCCATAAATATTTTTCAGAGTCACATTCCTTGCAAAATATTTCAAGTCTAACACAAATTCACTTAGTTCTGACTTAAAAGATGGAATAAAGCTAAGGCCTTTTTCCAAAACATTAACTTCTTCTTTACTCAAAGAGTAATTGGATAAGTTCACCACTAATGAGTTATTATTTAACTCATGGTTTTCTTCCTTTTCCTGTCTTGGCTCATGGCCCGTGGATTCCTGTGTTGATTCTGTTTCAAGAAAACTGGCAAATGTTGAGTTAATGGAACATGAAATGCTCCTTTTTTAGGGAGCATACCTATCTCTGCAGATTTGCATACTGATTCTGTGGATGTGGTGGCATGAACATCCACCACCTCTATAAGTTCCAATCGAGTATGACAAGTCTGTTCTTCTTCAGATGGTCTTATATCCATATTCACATTAGACTCATGATCTATAACAGTGTTCTGTGATGCCTTTCCTTTTCCTATATTCCTTATTGGACGTGTATCAGTTCTTCTCTCCTCTCTAGGCCATTCAAAGATTCGGCCATTTCTAAAATCAATAATATCTCTTGTTAATTTCTTAGTTTCCTCTTCTTTCAATCTGTACTCATACATATTCAGATTGAACTGCAATGTTTCCAATTTATTAACCTGAGAATTTGTCAAATCAAATTTTTTCCAGCTCTGCTTGCTTATCTTGGATAAAATCAGTAATTTTCTGTTCTTCCGGTTTAAAAAATTATATGAGCAAGTGCATATAGCGAAAACTGGTCTCCAGATTTATCGCTTGTCATTTCGCTAATAGCTTAGGATGTTGGTTCCCATAGCTAGGCATGCATTTAATTCTCATCCCTCCTGGGATTACCTGATTATGCATGCTAGCTTCCATGTGAAAATGCTGTCATGTTAATCTTCTAAGGCAATAAGCAGCTATTTCTACTCCTCCTAAGATGGTTTCTAAAGTAGCATTGTCTGTAGTTTCCGTAGGTACTACATTCACTAAGGATTCAAAATTCAAATGTAATAAGGGGTTGGCAACACCTCCTGGTGATTCTACCCCTGAATTGGTTGACATAAATGAAAGTGCTGTACGTGTTTTTCCGTTGAGCTGTTTATCAGCATTACTTGTTTTGTCAGCCATGTATAGTGAGAAATTATCAAAAGAACAAAGCAAATAGATAATGTATAACTCACTATTAAAGTGGTGGCAAGTAGATAAAATTATGAAGTCAGAGAAAATCAAGCTGCACTTCCACAGCTGAAGTCAATACTCAAAGTAAATCTTTATCAAAATCTTAGTTGAAATATCGTTCTTCAGGAAACCTTTATAAAGAGCTTTTGTAGAATACCACAAATAAAACAATACACAAACCCTTTGGAAGTGGTGTATAATTCAATAGCGTTATTAGTAAAAGTTCCATGAGAGCAAAATGTTACATAAAATCTTTCGATACTGTGTAACTTGGTAACGCTCTCCAAAAACTCCACAAGGAGGTGAAGTATAACGTAATGTTCTTCAATACGAATGAACCAAAGTTGCTCCACAAAAACACAACATAAAACAAAGAACAAGAAATTCTTCAATATGAATGTCCCAATGTTAATAACTCGATAAGGGCTCTCGCTAAAATCTTCTTCAGATCATAAAAAAGTAGGGACTCCATTTCTTTTTTATTAGAACATTTGACCAATAGGAAATAGAATAAAGGACAAAACCCTTCTTCTTTCAAAGCTGATTATAACCAATTGTTTGAATCATTGGGAAACACACCTTCTTTACACAATGGTAGGTCTTCTAGCCTTTAAAGTTGGTTTTAAAGGAATTACAGCATTCAGCCCAGGAGGGCAGTCGGCCCGCAAATTAATTATCCACTTAGTTTCACTCATTTCAGTCTTATTACAGATGTCACCTCATCTGATTCCTTCATAAACTCTCTCAATAACCTTGAAAGTAAAACTATGATTTGGAAATTTAGTTATGTGTATTGCTAAGGCATTATGAGTATCACCTCTACGGATACCGTTTATATGTCACAACATCCTTTTTTTAAACATTTGGTTAGTCTTGCCAACATAAAATGAAGGACACTTTTTACAGGTTGCTAAATAAACAACATTTTGAGAGGTACAGGTTGCTTTACAGTTAAAGACAAATTCATGACTTGTATTTGGATGTTTAAAAACATTATTACTGTCAATATATTCACAAGCGGAACAATTTCCGCATTTAAAAGTGATTTTATGCCCTACTAACTTTTGTCTTGGAAAGCCATCTTTGGTACATAGAAGACTAACTCATTAGTGGTGAACCTATCCAATTACTCTTTGAGTAAAGAAGAAGTTAATGTTTTGGAAAAAAGGCCTTAGCTTTATTCCATCTTTTAAGTCAGAACTAAGTGAATTTGTGTTAGACTTGAAATATTTTGCATGGAATGTGACTCTGAAAAATATTTATGGGAATGAAAAAAGCAAGAGAACAAAACACTTAGAAAACCCAGTGTATTTGTTCCCATGAATCATCCAGCTGTTGACTTATTCACCCGAATGTGTAATAATGAAGTGGAAAAATTAAGAATGGGAAAGGACACTAAGCATTATCATAACATATCCCCTCAAGAAAGACAGGCCATATTCAATTTGCAAAATAATGAAGAAATAGTGCTGAAACCAGCCGATAAAGGAGGAAGTGTTGTTGTTCTTTCATCTGAATGGTATAGGAATAAGATGCAAGACATGTTAGAAAATTCACTAACTTATTTGGAAGTTAATTCTTGTAAACATGACACACATATAAAAAAGATTCAAGACCAACTTTACTGTATGTTGTTAGAAGGTAGTATAAACATCGAACAGTATAATTTTTTTAATGTCACTCATCCTACAGTTCCATCCATAATTGGACTTCCAAAAATACATAAAAATCCAGTAAATCCACCTCTTCGCCCTATCATAGCTGGACAAGGATGGATAACTGAAACTATGTCTTTGTTTATCGAAAAAGAGTTGAAAGAAATTTTGACAGGTATTCCTAATGTCTTAAGAGATACAGATGATTTTTTGTTTAAATTAAAAGCAGTTATGGATTTAATAACGAACAAAGAGAATTTATTACTAACTACGATGGATGTTACAAGTTTATTCACCTCAATTCCGAATGAACATGGAATTGAAACTGTTAGGAAAGTCATTGGAGAAATGTCTAATAATAAGGATGCCAATCTCATTTGTTCACTTCTTGAAATGGTACTTGAAACTAACATTTTACTTATGGGCAATCAATCTATTGGCAGCATTGGGGAGTAGCTATGGGCACCCACTGTGCCAATAGTTATTCCAATATTGTCCTATCGGATTGGGAAAAGCAATACATTCTCAGTACCACAAATCCTTGGTACCATCATGTTAAATTCTATGGCCATTTTGTAGATGATCTTTTTTGTAACTTTTTTACTTATGGGTAATCAATCTATTGGCAGCATTGGGGAGTAGCTATGGGCACCCCCTGTGCCAGTAGTTATTCCAATATTGTCCAATCGGATTGGGAAAAGCAATATATTCTTAGTACCACAAATCCTCGGTACCATCATGTTAAATTCTATGGCTGTTTTGTAGATGATCTTTTTTTGTTATGGGATGGAGATGAGCCCCAATTTATACAGTTTCTACAGTATTTGAATAGAACCACTTCCTTTTTGAAATTCACCAGCTGCCATTCACACCATCATGTTAGTTTCTTGGATGTTTATGTCATTCTCAACAGAGAAGGTGGAATAGAGACTTCTCTCTATAGAAAATCTACCTGGAGAAATCATTATCTCCACAAGAATAGTATGTACCCCAGGCATATTACTGACAACATAATGAAAAATGAGCTTTTAGAATTTCTAAAAGATTCACACAAGAAAAAATCATTCAACAAGAAACTGTTGATTTGAAGGAATGTTTACAGTTATGTGGCTATTCCCAGAAAGACACTGACTCCATGTTGAGTAAGTTTCAAAGAAGCCAAATAAAGAGCTCTGAACAAGGAATAAATATGGTGCAACATGAACCACAGCCTTTGAGATTAATGATTACTTATAGTACTGACAATAAACAAGTGAAAGATATTATTACTAAATTTTGGCCTATTCTTACACAAGATTCAAAACTTCGAACTATTGTAGGAGCCAAACCACACTTTAGTTAGAAAAATAGGAAAAATGTTAAGAGGCTTCTATGTACCAAAGATGGCTTACCGAGACAAAAGTTAGTAGGGTGTAAAGGCACATTTAAAGGCAGTGCTTGTGAATATATTGACAGTAATAATGTTTTTAAACATCCAAATACAAGTCACGAATTTATCGTCAACTGCAAAGCAACCTGTACCTCTCAAAATGTTGTTTATTTAGCAACCTGTAAAAAGTGTCCTTCATTTTATGTTGGCAAGACTAACCAAATGTTTAAAAAAAGGATGTTGCGACATATAAATGATATACATATAGGTGATACTCATAATGCCTTAGTGATACACATAACTAAATTTCCAAATCATAGTTTTACTTTCAAGGTTATTGAGAGAGTTTATGAAGGAATCACACGAGGTGACATCTGTAATAAGACTGAAATGAGTGAAACTAAGTGGATAATTAACTTGTGGGCAGACTGCCCTCCTGGGCTGAATGCTGTAATTCCTTTAAAACCAACTTTAAAGGCTAGAAGACCTACCATTGGGTAACTGAGAAGGTGTGTTTCCCAATGATTCAAACAATTGGTTATAATCAACTTTGAAAGAAGAAGAGTGTTGTCCTTTATTCTATTTCCTATTGGTCACATGTTCTAATAAAAAAGAAATGGAGTCCCTACTTTTTTATGATCTGAAGATGGTTTTACCGAAAGCGTTTATCGAGTTATTAACATTGGGACATTCATATTGAAGAATTTCTTTTTCTTTGTTTTATGTTGTGTTTTTGTGGAGCAACTTTGATTCATTCGTATTGAAGAACACTATGTTCTACTTCTCCTCCTTGTGGAGTTTTTGGAGAGCGTTACCAAGTTACACAGTATCGAAAGGTTTTATGTAACATTTTGCTCTCGTGGAACTTTTACTAATAACGCTATTGAATTATACACAACTACCGAAGGGTTTGTGTATTATTTTATTTGTGGTATTCTACAAAAGCTCTTTATAAAGGTTTCCTAAATAATGATATTTCAACCAAGATTTTGATAAAGTTTTACTTTGAGTATTGACTTCAGTTGTGGAAGTGCAGCTTGATTTTCTCTGACTTCATAATTTTATCTACTTGCTGCCACTTTAATAGTGAGTTATACATTATCTATTTATTTTGTTATTATGTACACCTGCTGAGCTAGAGAATATAGAGGTGGTGTCAGCTTGCATACATAAATTCAGTGTATATACATGTCATATGCAATAACTGCATTCTGTGCATTCATCCCATAAAGTTTCTCTTGCATTGCTATCTCAAGTCAGCATTTAGTTAATTTATGTCATCGCATTTTCACTCCCCTTTGCTATACCACAGCTCTATGTCCCTGTCACATCCTTTAATAATATGCCCATTTTATTTATGTGCATAACTTTGGGATTGTCATTGACATTAATTATTACATCAATATTGTTGGATTTATGTCAGAAATACTTCTCATACACTTTCGTCAGATTTGCCTGAGGATATGAATACACTTTAAACATTTCCTCTTCAACATTAATTGTTCAGTATAACACAATTTAGTGTACCAATTCCCCCATTTCACTTCCCCTTATTCTGTATTCTTTCCCTTCACTTGCCCTTTAAATACATGGGCTACCATGCATGCTCTTATGTGTATGTGTGACCCATTGTGTTTACATACTGTGCTCATGCTTGCATGCACCTTTCCGTGGCTGCAAACACTGTTGCCGGACATATAAAGGTGATTGTAAGCATGTGGGTGCAATGAGCAATATGCAAATTTGATTAGCACTGCTGGTCATCTCGCTAACATGCTTACATCATGTAGGTATAGCCCACCACGTATATGATTGTTAATGAATCCCAGGAAAAATATTGACAAAATCAGTTATACTATGAAAGGGTTCATGCCCTTTCTCCACCGTTGTGTCACTTTGGCGTTCAAATACATAATTAGTAGGGAATATAAGGGATGCAACTCCCCACATGGAGAGTCCAGGGGGTTTGTCCCCCTGCAAAAACATGGACAAAATGTGGTTTGATATTCTCAGAGTTTTCAGTGATTTTTTTTATATGATTAGATTTGTATCACATTTTCAATGTTTTTGCAGGGGACCAAGCCCCCTGCACCTCCTATACTTCCTGCTAATTATATACCAACTCCAAGGTCCAGCAGCAGTGGGGAAAGGGCATAAACCCTTCACAAGTGTAACTTTGATTTTTGTCAATATTTTGTGTTTATTTTGTAGTTTAGAAACTTTGCATTATGATATTATGACTGTCAGGCATTTGACTGTCAATGTGCTATTTAGATCATATGAACTTTTTTTACACACACTCGTGCACACACACACACACACACACACACACACACACACACACACACACACACACACACACACACACACACACACACACACACATATATATATATATATATGTGTGTGTGTGTGTGTGTGTGTGTGTGTGTGTGTGTGTGTATACGTGTGTATGTTATAAAATAACACAAGACAGAAAATGCAGGACAGAAGAGTGTACCAATTTCAATGATCAATGCTACTTTTATCTTCTTTTCCTGGACCACTATATCTGGTTTTCTCGCATCTATCTTTTGAACTGTTGGTAGTGGGTGATCCCATGTGATGTAGACTTCATCATTTTCTATGATATGGTGTGGCTCATGTTTCCAGTACTTTTCAGCTACTTCAGTATTATAATCTTTGCACAATCCCTAGTGCAGCAGTCTTGCCACATTATTATGCCTTTCAGTATACTGTCCTTCTGCCATTAGTATATCACAACCAGCAACAAGATGTGCAACTGTTTCCAGTTCTGTTTTACAAAACCTACATTTTTCTGTTTCTCCCAAATGTTCAATGGATTTTGTAAAACAATGTGTATGTAGTCCACTATCTTGGGCTACCAATATTAACCTTTCATCTTTTGGTTTAAATTCGGCTCTCAACCATTTCTGCATTCCATCCTGATCAACAACATGAGGTTGTCCCAGCAGTATTCTATATTTGCAACTATATTTATGCATTTTGCACATTTCTTGCCTTCTTATCTGATCCTTCAACTTATATTCTTTCTTTTGTTTTTTGGCACATTCACTTGCTACCTGATTTTTATCTACTTCTGGTTTATTTCCATTCCCGCTTGATGCTGATATGCTTCTGCTAGACTAAGCAGGGAAGTCATCTTAGATTTATTCTCCTCATGTTTCAAAACTTTCACTATTTTTGGGACTTGTGGGATCAACAGATATGTATGCAGTGCCACGATTGCAGATCTATACATGTAATAAGTTTCAAGGAGGCCCATACATCCTTCGGAACAGGGAATATATAATCTTGAAATCGCTACACCCAGTGACTACAGTGTTTTGCATACAGAGAGACACAAAGTCATAAAATATGAGGATTTGCAAGCAGAAATGAGAGTGATGTGGAAGAAAGATATCCAGACAGTTCCAGTGTTACTAGGAGCAGCAGATCTTATAAAAAAAGAATCAATAATCATATTCAGATATGTTGCCGATACACGTAACTCAGTACGAATTGCAGAAGGAGTCATTACTGGGTACATTGCAGGTGCAGCAAAGAGCACTTCTGGCTGACATCAAAGATTGAAACAATACTAATTTCATAACTTTAATCATACTTTGACTTACAAATGGGGTAATTTCCCATCATGCTATTAGAAACCCAAAAACTTGGAGAAATTAAAAATGACAGAAAAGTGCCCATACGTTTGTTAAATACTGACATGAGTTACTGTTTCAAAAGGGCATGCTTATTTACAGATACCACTAAATTTTATTTTGCTAGAGAACAAATTCCTTAAAGTGGTCAGAAGATTCCGTTATTTGGGCTAATTACATTAAAGAAGTAATTGCTTTTTCTTTATTTTTCTTATAGGTTTTAGGTTTGTAGGTTCTTCCTAAGCTTTCAGCCAAAGGAGGCCATTGAGAAGCTCAACCACATCACCCAAATCTTATTCCAAGGGTCCTTCTATTGGTGACATCTTTGTTCAGAAATGCTTTGTACATCCTAAAATAACACTGAACAGAAGTGTCTTCATAGTTAGCAGAATGACATAAATTATTGTGTAATCTGATATCTGGAACGCTATTAAAATCAATAACAGAGAGACTGCATTATTCAAAAGTACCTCTGGCTATATTAGTAACAATTTTTATTATTTGTTTCAATTGGCAATTGCCACATATTGGAACACTAAAAAGGACCAAATGAAACAACCATTGCAAAAACATTTAAAGCAAACATATTTTCAACCCCTAAGCTAAACATTTCTCTTTGCGGCAAAGTTCAGCCTAACATAATTTACAAATTAGTATTCTGTTTTGTATTACAAATATGAGTAGAATACAAACAGAAACAAACCCTGTGATTCATAAAACATAGTCACATTGCAGTAAATAAACTAACATAAAAGGCACAGTAGCGATGCAGGCAGTAAACACAACACTAACCAAAATGCAGGAAACAAAGCTGAAAAAAACGCTGCTTCATGAACTTTAAAATTCGGATTTATTGCGATACAAAAGCTTTGTTTCCTGCATTTTGGTTAGTGCTGAGTTTACTGCCTGCATCGCTACTGTGCCTTTTATGTTAGTTTATGAGCTTGGACTGAGTTTGGCACAGGTAGTATTAGGCCTGTGGGGAGTGATATTTCTTGGACTTATATTAACATTGCAGTAAATAATTTTTCATTTTGAACAGCCATGGACAGAATAAGACACACATACTGTGAGCTGTGTATTCTGAACAGCAGATCTGGCCAAGGTGTATGATAATGGCCATTTAATCCAATCATAATGAGTAAAATTAGTACAATGAGTGGTACCATGCATGTAAATGAGAAAAAAAACAAGATGGCAAGGTGATTTAAAAAGATATAAAGTGCTTGATGTGGAGCCATAACTCCACCATTAATGAATACATCTATATCTCAATGCATATTTTCATCAGTTGTGGAAATATGTTACGGATTGCTGCAGCATTAGCTAATGTGTATCTTCAAAAAACTCTTATAGCTACTATGAGCCATGGTGGTTAGCATTGTCTCACTCATAGGAAACTTTTCATCTGGCCTTGCTTAATATATCATGCACGTCAGAACACAGACATGGCTGACCAGTACTATGTTGACAGGGACACCGTGCAAAACATTATGGAAGTTAATTGATTTCATATGTAGGCTCTTAGGAGTCATAGAGTATCTCTCCTAGTGGATATCAAGGTATGTGCTCCTTTATGTATACTAGCTAAGTGGACCTTTCAACAGTCAACTATGGTCACAGTGGGGTATCTCAGCTATCTGTCTTGGAAATGGTCCAACACTTTCACAATTCCATGCTGCTGCATGTGGGGAGCATATTTGGTTTCTATGTACCACAAAGACGAGAGGTAATACCATCTGGGACATCTATGTTATCACCTGTTTTCCTGTGCTCCTGGGGACTATAGACTGCACCCACCTTGAAATAAAAGCCCCATTCAGGGAACTGTGAAGGGGCTATGTGAATTGTTAAGGGTATCACTCCAATAACTGTGAAGTGTTCTGTTATGTACAAGATATTATTTACAGTGTGTTGACAGGCCGCAGGGGCAGTTATCACAGCTCTCACATATGGCACACATGTGACCTAAATCAATAGGTCAGATGTAGGCTGTACCAATGGTTAGCAAGGAGTGACTTCCCCTAGGAGCATCATATTGCCAATGCTAGATATGCCCTAGAATTCTGCTGATTTCACCTGCCAGAAATCCACAGAATAATCAAAACCAAAAGTAGAGCTATGCCATATTTCAAACAAGGGTCATTGTGGTACATGTGTTTAGACTGCTGAAGATGTACTTTTTCTGCATGGGTTCATCTACTGCTGCCCTGCAGTACGATCCTTGCATATGTGCAAAACCATTTTCAGGATATGCAGTGTTACTCAGTATCATCCTTAGCAGTCAATTACAGCAACAAATGCAGTTGTAGGAGGATCAGCCCCCAGAGCACACCAGACATTAAAAGCTGAGCCAGATGAGGACTCAGAGTAGGACACAGTAGTTGGGCTTCAGCAGGCTAGATGTGAATGGGAACAGAATGCCATGGCACTGGTAAAGAGTCAGCAGTGTGCACATAATTTAAACCCATATTAAACAAGCTACACTTCACTAAAAATGATGCATGCAAACCCTACACCAGGCTGTTCTTACCCATGCATAGGCTGGTCATACTGTGCATCAGAAATAGGCAACTGAAGTAACACTGCACAGAAGGCAGAGTGCAAATATCATTATATTTCCACAGTTCAAGGAGGGAGCACATATGGATGTCTTTCACAGGAAAATGTGTGAGTGCTGATTACAATTAAAAGCTAAACCACACTTTTGTGTAAGGGTTTTTGAGTTTGTGAGTGGGGGCAGTAATGTAAAAGGCTTTGTGAAGGGCTAGTGTCACTGGGTGTCTACATGTCTGAAGTGTTTGAGACTGTGGTGATGTGAGTATGTGTCTGCTGGGACACAACCTCAGCAGTAGTTGCTGTACTGTGGCAGGGCATGCATGGTAGAGGGCAGAACATCCTGCCACATGCATCTGCCCATAATAGATACCTCTATTAGGAGCTGCACTGAACATACCACATCTATAGCTAGATGTTGGTGTGCCATGTGACCTTGGATGATGACTATTGCAAACACATCACTGCCATGACTTGCATGACCCTGAGGACATTCTTTCCAGGCTGTAGACATCTCCACAGCAGATGTAGCCATGAAAATACTAGAACTGTATGACTGTGATCTAGGTCATCCATGGCTACAATGGCCCCTATTGGTGGCAGCAGTGAAATGGCTTTGTGAATGGTGCCTGATGCACAGGAGGTAAGCTTGAAAAGACATGGCGCATTCTAGTATGTAATTTAGCCTGTGAAATCTGTCATTCAGGGCATGAGCTTTTGGAGGTCATGCCAAAAATCCTCTGAAATGGCTGTGGTGGTGGTACTAACATGTGCCTCCATAATGGCCCTGCACATCAGTTGAGTAAAACCAATTGACACAGCAACTTTTGGCATATTATGATCAAAGGCTAGGTTTAAATTGTCCCACAAGGACAGTTAGCCTAGTACTAATCTATGAACCTATGTTGTCAACCATGTGTCCAACAAGCACCAGAATCCAACCTCCCTGTGTGCATTCCAAATGTTGATACTGGCAGATTATGACCAACACCCTAAGGGGCTAGCACACTACTATAACTGACAGTGTCCCAGTAACTTGTCCTCACTGTGTGGTGAGTACCTCCTGGGTGTATGCAGGTTCAGAAACTGTGTCCATGGCCTGTAGAGGGGATGCAGTGGTCACATTCCCTGAGGTTGCCACAAACACAGTATTCCTCACCCTAAATGTGTGGTGGCAGGTATGAAATGGCCATCATCATAAGCAGTTGCAGAGCCTCCTACCTCAAGAAGTGGCAATTAGCGATTGTTCCAAACACAGAATCACCTGTGCTTACAGCAAAGAACAATACCTTATGTAAGTATTACCCTGCATCAGAAGCATACAAAACCAGCTGTAGTTATTCCAACATTTAAAAACATACTTTGTGCAGATGGGCATGCAGGCTGGATCACTGATGTTGTCATATGACTCAAAGTAGGCAGCTTTACTAAGTTGGCCAGTGACTAATGGGACAGGGAAAGTAAGTATAGCATGGTAGTGGATGACACTATATACCTGGGAGACCTCCAGTGGATATCTGAGCAGCACACTGAAGCTCTGTACAATGTTCTGCAGCATATTGTGGGAACTTATAGAGATGTCAATACCTCTGACAGAAGTCAGAAACTCTTCAGTATTTTTGACAGAAGTGGCTTGTCCAATGACCTATCTTACATTGACCTGCCTTCCTGTGCCAGGTGAACCGCATTTGTTTCTTTTCACTGTACAAATAATATATAAAAAACCCCCAAGGAATGAACTGTGCTACTAATGAAAAAATCACTGTTAAAATGAAAGAGCACAGAAACATTGCCAAATGCAGTTAAAACTGTAGTCAAATAAAACTGCAGTCCAAATAAAAATATAGCAATTTATTAAAATAGGTAAGTGCTTTCACACCAGTTCAGTGTTTCTTCAGACCATATCCAAATCAAACCACTCTACAAACTGCATATATGTGAAAATATAATCAATCAACTCTCAGCATAAATTCAAATTAACCAAACACTTTCTAATAGCAATTAAATATTTAAATTATCTAAAAAGATCTCTAACCTTGAGAACGGGTTTTAAAGAAACCCTACCATTTAGACTGGGATGCTTATCTGTCTGTAATCTTATAATCCAATAAAGTTCATGGCTGTATGTAAAATTAATGAAATCACCTTTGCATTCACCCATGATAACATTTTCTATTATCTTGAAACTAAACAGATGTTCTTTTCCCCGATAAACATAATGTTTGGCCAGAGCACTTCGTAAGTCCCTGGTATAAATACAATACATACGTTCCCTCATACATTCCATTAATGAACGATTTGTTTTGCCAACATTATTTTTAATTTTACAGAGAGCAATGAACTCTACTGGATTATAAGATTACAGGCAGATAAGTATCCTGGTCTAAATGGTAGGATTTCTTTAAAGACCGCTCTCAAGGCTAGAGATCTTTTTAGATAATTTAAATATTTAATTGATGCTAGAAAGTGTTTGTGCCACATGTATTTAATTGTTGGCTGGTGTTTATTGTTGTTTTCTCTACTGAAGAAGAAACATTGTCAAAAGTGGCATAGTGTTGCACTGACACTTTTGATTACAGCCATGTCTGCTATTGCTTAACTTTTAGCTATATTTCTTATTGTTTTTCATATTTGACTGCAGTCTATCCATATACAGTTACTGTTAGTCAGTGACTATCTTCTTCTTCTTCTTTTGGCTTTTTCCCGGTTAGGGGTCACCACAGCAGATCATCTGTCCGCTCATGATTGGCAGTGGAGTTTTTACAGTGTTGAGTTGCCAGCCCGGCGCCCAACCTTCCACAGAAGGCACACACACACTCACAACTAGGGCCAATTTAGAGTGTCCAATCCACCCACTGCATGTCTTTGGGATGTGGGAGGAAACCGGAGTACCTGGAGGAAACCCACACGACCACAGGAAGGACATGCAGACTCCACACAGAAAGCACCCCAGCCAAGAATAGAACCAGAGAACCTCTTGCTGTGAGGCGACAATGCTAACCACTGCACCACCGTGGCCGCCCTAGTCAGTGACTATACTCCTTAATAATATTATCTTGTGATTAAATTAACGAGCATATTCACTGAATATCAACATCTACAGTAACTATGCTCCTTAATAATGTTATTACACGATAACTGAACCTCAGTTTCTGCACAACCAATTCCTGTTAGGCCAACAAGAGAAAAGATGAGATGCTAGGTAGTCATATCATATGCTGTCAGCTGAAATTAGTACAGTGATGGGGGGCTGATACACCTATTGAAACAATTTTAACCAATGATTGCTATTGAAAAACACTTTGGTCAAAGTGGAAAAAAAACAATTTCATATCTTAGCATGATGACTATTGCCATACTAATGACCATCTAGCACTACAGTATTAATAATTTCTATTTTGTTGTAACCCATAATGACCTAATGAAGTAAACATGATGGCATTTTTTGGCTAAGATTTCTTATTCTTACACTGTATTTATTGTCCTTAAAAATGACATTATAGCACTTTAGCACTGCATACAATGGGCCGGATTTACAAAGGCTTGCAGGGAGTCTAAGATTAGTGTAAGATGGCAGACAGCCAATATGTCTGCCGAGCGATCCAGCGACAGCCGGCAGGGGCGTGCATGAGAGCTTCTAAAGCTACTCTTGCACGGACAGTGTTATATTAATCAAATTACCTCATTTGCTGCTGAAAGCTATGCAAATGAGATAAATTTGCGATCCAGGAAACATTAACCTGTCCGTGTAAGAGTAGTGTTATTTGTAGAAATGTACTCCGTTGGTAACGGAGTACCGTTCTGCAAATAGCTAAACGGAGCTATGACAGCTCCAAATAAAGGATGCATCTAGTTGAGGAAGCATGCCAATGGCCAAATATAAGGCCATTGGCATTTGCAAATGTTGTAAGTCCTTAAAATCCATTTTTCCCCCCAATCTTCGATGTTTAAGCATAGCGCAGCACCGCACAAACTTGCGGCGCTTTAAATAAAATGAACATAATTGAAAAATAGCCAAAAATGGCCATTTTCACTAAAAAGCTTGTTCTGCCATGCAAGTGAATGGCAGGCTGAAAACAACATGGCCACTGAGTAGTGGTTGCTAAGGGAGGGAAGCTCAGTGTGAGAGATGTAACCAAGCATTAGTAGGCAATCCTATGCAAATGAGGATAAGGATAGTGAATCCCAATTTTCCCCGGCATGTGAGCCATGTCCGTAGAGTGTAAGTGTTGTAGTAGGGGAGTAGTAGAGTAAAAGATAGGTGACATCATGAGGGGGTATGTCTTAAAGACTGTAAGCTTATTGGAGCACAGTGGCTTGTGTTTGCCCTGAGTTGCTCAGGATTCCAAGAGGTGTGTTTACAGTTGTCCTAGCTGAAAACAAGAAACCAAAGGCGTACGCCGTGGGTATATCTGAAATTTCTTGCAAACAGGCACACAGTGTGTGCGTGCATGTGCGCCTGTGTGCGCATGTTTGTGCTTGTTTGCACGGCGCTGCCCTGGGTGGAAACAGAAAGGGAAAAGGAAGGAAAAGAAGTAGTAGGAAGTTAGCCAAGGAGAACTAGCAGAGCTGCCAGGTGAAATATATCAGGATCAGCCAATTACACAGGCAGTAGACTAGCCCAGCCCAGCCCAGCACTTTAAACTCTTCAAAAAGCAGTCTACCCTGTTTTTTCCCAAGAACTCTGCAACACTGCAGTATACAAAGAGTGAAAACTTAAAAAGCTTGTCCGACAAAATGTTAGGGGCTGCTGTTGCTATCATAAACCAACATGTGCAAGATGCTGAGGGTGGTGATGTTGTGAATGCTGCTGAGCAACCCACAGTGAGGAGATGGAGAAGAGTGTACAGACCCATGGTAACCTACCAGGGGCTACATGAGCTGGAGATAGTGGAGCGCTATAGAGTGGACAGAGACCCGCTGCAGCAAATTGCTGAGCCGTGCCAGCCACGCCTCACACACAGAACCAACATAGGGCAACCCATCACAGTGGATACCAAGGTATGTGTTGGCCTACGAATACTAGCTACAGGTACCATCCAGAGACCAACTGCTGATATGATGGGGGGTTTCACAGGCATCAACATCCAGGGTACTGCACCAGTTCCTGGATGCCATGTCAGCACATGTCGGTGACCACGTATATTTCCCCAAGTCCCGTGAGGCATTGGCCAGCAATATGCATCTTTCCACCAAATAGCAGAATATCCTGAGGTAGTGGGTGCAATAGACTGCATGCACATACACATCAAGGCACCACCCGGTGTGCAGGGTAGGGTCTACATCAAATGCAAGGGCTTCCCCTCCATCAACTGCCAGGACGTGTGCAATGCACAGGTCATAATAATGAATGTGTGTGCTGACTGCCCTGGAAGATATCACGATTCCCACATCTGGCATCTGACAGCTGTACCAGAGATTTTCCAATGGGGACATCCCTGATGGTCACCTAGTGGGGGATGCTGGATATGCACTGGAGCCATGGCTGATGACACCCATCAGAAATGCACACACCCAAACAAGAACTCCATAATGAGGCACACGAACAAACAAGAAACATAATTGATCGTGTGTTTGGGATGCTCAAGTCACGGTTCCGGTGCCTGGACACATCTGGTGGAGCCTTGCAGTACTCAACAACTACATATACCCATATTGTCATGGTATGTGCCATGCTACACAATATGATCCTGCGGAAACAGCTGCAGCAGGAACAACATGGAGCAGGGCCAAACAGCACCCCACCATTGCTAGAGCCTGCACAGGCACAACGTGACTCGGAGGAGGAACAACCTGAGCCTGCCCCAGTAGGCAGAAAGAGGCATGCCCAGTATGCCCTGGCCTTGGCAAAGAGGCAACGCATAGCACATACACTGACTCAGTAGGAACCCTGGAAATGACACCTCTCTCTGACTCGCACATACAGTAAAAGGGATGCCTAACTTGACACTACCTGTTTTCAAACATGTATAGGGAGTGTAATATGTGCATCCGACATAGGCAGCCCTGCAGCACCACCTGAGGCATGAGTCCCTATTTTAAGCAATATAAAGCACTAATAAGCAAATTTTACCAGTATTGAGCATATTAAATACAATTGCACGTAGCTGCCCACCACACTAACCAGCACAACGTTGGGCAATGTCGGGCAACGTTGGGCAATGTTGGACAATGTTGGGCAAAGTCGGACAAAGTCGAGCAAAGTCGGGTAAACACGCTCACACCTGCTTTACTGTTCCTTAACCAGTCAGGTCTGCCCAGCAGGAAAATAAAAAGCAGTGACAGGGCTCAAACTCAGGATACTGTGCACTATAGTCACAGTACTGAACCACTAAGTCATAAATATCATTGTAAACTCATATATGTTCTGAGTCAGTGCAAAGTGTAAATGACTACATGTACATGACTGACATTGCCAGCATCTTGTCAGACAGGTTCATACATATTTACCCACTTCTTACTGACAAAAGGGCCCATTACCATACCTGGATATTGTGAAAACCCAGAAATCACATATACAATGGTTAAACAGCTCTATCCAAACCTAAAAACACAGCATCTACGGAATTACATGGTTTCCCTGGTTGTGTCATATGTGAACTCCAAAACAAACAGACCCTGCACCTGAACAGTCTGTTGAGACTCACCCTCTGTACAGGATATGAAACTATTGAATGGGTTACAGCAATGTTTGTCACACTCCACAAGTGTCGGTGCAC
Organism: Protopterus annectens; assembly: GCF_019279795.1. Classification (NCBI taxonomy): domain Eukaryota; kingdom Metazoa; phylum Chordata; order Ceratodontiformes; family Protopteridae; genus Protopterus; species Protopterus annectens. The sequence goes on from NC_056732.1 coordinate 1,726,941,765, forward strand.
AACAGACCATGGGAACTATAGTCTTATAAGCCTAATAAGCCTGATCTGCAAGGCCATGGAGTCCATCATTATGGAGCTCATAAACAGAGCTATTGGGAGCCTACAAACATCCAACCCTACCCATTGTGATTTGGTCAGGGGCAGATCATGGTTCCTAAACCTGCTAGACAGTTTTCAAGGCAGTCATCCAGGACATACATCAATGAAATGAGCTCCACATGGCCTACATAGACCTTGAAAAGCCCTTTTCCAACATCCCACACACATGTCGTATCCACAAAATCAACAACTTGTGCATAAACACGTATGTCATCTGATGGATTGCCAACTGGGGCACAGAGATCCCACAAGGTAAGAATTGTGGTCTCCTGTTCAAGCTGGTAACAACTGCTGTCCCCCATGGCTCAGTCCTGGGACCCCTCCTGTCTGGTGTATACTTTTCAGAAATACAGTCAAACACACGAGGGATATGTTTAGCAAAGTTTGTGGATGACTGCAAAAAGGTTGTCATAATCAATCTTTGGGACAACAGAGACATCCTTAAAAAGGGTCTCAGTCAGACAGATGTAGTGTCAAAATCATGGCCTCGAGCTACAGTCATACAAATACCACATAGGTGCCAACACCCTAAATATGGAGGTAATAATAAGGGATCTATGGACACATGTGGATAGTCATCTTCCAGAAACACATTCACAAAGTGGTTAGAAAATCATGCTATGTGTTCCCACAAATTGCCAAGGTCTTTGCATGTAGGTCAAAGGAGGTTCCCTCTACTCATCAGTCATCAGACCCATCAGAGAGTATCACGGCACACTTGTGATGAATCTGACTAGGCACCTTCAGCAGCTGGAAAGACCACTGAAGTACTTCAACAAGAGGATTACTGGCCTCAAACAGTTGCCCCATGGAACAAGACTGAATTTAACTCAATTTGTACTCTGTTGCATACTGTCTACTCAGGCGATCTCTGTCCAACAGACAGGTCCATGTCCAATGCAGAACTGATGTACATGCGCTATCTGAAGTAAACCCAAGCTCACTGTGCCACATGCTCTAGGAATATCATCATCACAACAATAAATAGAACATGTTAGAGGAATATATTACTAACTCACAGACTTCCCTTGCTTTGGAACAGGCTCCTAACCTACATTAAGCTGAGTCCCTAACTGACACTCTTCCAGAGGAGCCTTGATGAGTGTATGTGAAACTGAACTGTCACACCATGGATCACTTCATCAGCTGTACTACACAGAGGCCTAGGGAACTAACCCCATGTGTGGTGATAGCTGCACACTCTGGCCATACTAATATATGCCTTCAGGCAGATAGCCTATTACCTACCTATGTACCTATATATATATATATATATATATATATATATATATATGTAGGGGAACACAGTATAATAAGCCAAAGATAGATGGGCAGAGATGTGTGTAAGAGGGTGACCATGACAAGGAGCCATCCAGGACTGTCCCCCCAGCACAAAGCCCAATGGCACAAAAGACATGAGGTGCACATCTCACCCACTGTACATAATAGCCACCAGTATCTGTAAGCATTACAGTGTATGTGGTCCATGTGCCTGCTGTACAACATGACTGTACAATGAAGTACACATCTACTATCTGTAGACATGTACCTGTCACATAGGTTCATAGGTATGTAGTAGACTATCTTCATGAAGGCATATATTAGCCTAGGCAAGTTGTGCAGCTTTCACCACCCCATTGGGTAGTCTCCCAAGCCCTAGTTCTAATAGTTAGTACCCTAAGCCCCTTTCTAGTGGGGCTGCTGATGTGATGCCTGGCATGGATTGTCTGTTTCCCATCCACTCATCAAGGTTCCTATTGAAGAATGTCAGCAAGGGGCTCTGTCTGATGTACATTGGGACTCTTGTTCCACAGTAAGACAAGTGTCTGGCATGGTACTCTATCCCACCAGCATGTTGTACTCATTGTTGTGATGAGGTTCATATCCCTGGAGTGTGTAGTGCAACTCAGTTTTGTTATCCGTAGATGGAGCATGTTCAACAGTTATGTGTTGGGCATGGCTCTGTATGTTAGGCACAGTGTGCCTCTGAGTAGGTGGCACACAATGGAGAACAGATTTAGTTTTACCAGTTGTGTTGCATAACACAACTGTTGAGGCCAGTAATCCTCTTGGTGAGGTACCTCTGTGGTCTCTACATCTGCTGGATATGCTTAGTTGAGTACATCCAAAATGGTGCATTGTACTCAATGATGGGTCTGATGACCTAAGAGTAGAGGACCACCACTACCTCTTTTGATCCTGATGCAAACCCTTTGTTGATTAGGTGGGCCACATAGGATTTCCCAATCACTTTGGCAACATGGCTGTCAAAAGAAAGATGTGTCCCCAGATCCCTTATTACCTTGTCAGTTTTAAGGGGGTAACACCTATGTGGTAGTTTGTGGGTACTTTGTTTTCACCAAAGGGGATTACTATGCATTCTTCCACATTGAGCTTGAGGCCATGATTCTGACACTACACATCTGTCTCATAGAGTCCCTTTTGCAGAATATTTGTGTCATCTGGGGAATCTATTATGGCAAACACTTTACAGTTCCCAGCAAACTTAGTCAACCACAACCCTCCTGTTTGTACTTGTACTATTGAGAAGTCTATACCAAACAGGAGGGACCCCAGGACACCAGTTGTTACCGGTGTAGAGTCTGACATGTAGCCAGCAACTCTTAATTTGTGGGATCTATCTGTGAGCGAATTTGCAATCCATCTTGTGATGTACGGATTCATGCCCAGGTTGGTGAGTTCATCTATGATACCTGACTAGGGAATGGTGTCAAAGGCCTTAGCGAGGTATAGGTAGGCTGTGTGGAGCTCATTTCAATCATCTGTAGCCTGGGTAACTATCTCAAAGAAATCCACTCAGTTCAGGAGGTGTGATCTGCATTTGACAAAGCCAAACTGGGTGTGCTCAGCTATGTGAAGGTTCCCAATGTTTTTATTGTTGACTTCCATCATGATTGGCTCCAATGCCTTGCAGATCAGACTCATCAGGTTCATAGAGCGTGAATGCCAAGGGTCTTTTGTGGCCCCACCCCTGTGGAGTGGGAAGAACATTGCTGTGCAACATTCTATGGGTACATATCCTGTAGAGAGCATGTAGACAGAGGTGTAGGTATCCTTGATGAATATGGATACATCCCCATCCTATGTGCTATGATCCAGGTTCTGATGCTGGAAGGTATGGAATGAGTAGTATCCTGGTAGTGCTGGTGTGATCTCTGGAGCCTTGAACTAGGTTTTTGTTACTGCACAGATATCAATATTCTCCATACTGAGAAGTGCCTCGAGTGTGTGCATCTGGAGGCTGAGACTTCTGGCAATAAGTAGCATTTAGCTCACTTTGTGGTTATTTGTGTTGGTTACGGGGTTTGGTTTGTCCTGAGTGACTGGTGTTCCACACCTGAAGTCAACGCCTCATTGGTCTAATCCAATCATAAGCTAGTTACCCTACATATCCACATTCTGCCCCCACCCCCCATTAAGGAAACCATGTTAAAAAATATCTCCAAAGATAACTTCATGATTCTTAAGACAAAAGTGGAGAACTTCAGGACACCCATGCAGATGGACAATACAGTTATGACTACGGAATCCTACACAATTGCACTTTATAAGCACTTACATGAGTGCATGGATCGTGCTATCCCAAACAGAACCAAGACGTTATCCTCCAAGAAAAGGAAGCCAATATGGTGGTCCCCTGCCATAAACAAACTGCACAACAGAAGGAAGAAACTGTTGCAAAAGAGGGTAAAACCCATGAGTGGAGGAGCTCCCTGGTCAGCCTCAGTAAGAAGCTGCGATCCCTGATAAAATCCTCCATAGCTAGTTATGAAAACAAAATTGCCACTGATTCTAAAGACAACCGCAAAGCATTCTATAGCTATGTCAAGAATCACAATGGCAACACTCAGATCTGCTCTGAGTTACAGCACAATGGCACTAAATATACAGACCCAACTGATATTGCCAATGTCCTGGCAGATAGGATCAGTGCTAACTTTACCCCCCTCTCACCCATGAAAGAGCCCATCTCTATACTGGAAGAATGCAAAGTTGCTGTCATCACGGCTGCACAGGTAAAAACCACTCTCCAAAGCCAGGAACACAGCATCCATGGGATCAGATAACATCCCAGGCTGCGTTCTACATGAACTATGGAACGAACTGGCACCACACCTAAGTACCATGTTCAGTCATAGCCTCACCTCAGGCTTTGTGCCTGCTGAATAGCGCACAGCGATGGTTATCCCACTACAGAAGGGGGAGCCACCACGGACCCCGGGAACTAGTGCCCCATTAGCCTGATGAGCCTGGTCTGCAAGGCCATGGAAAGTATCATCATTGAACTTATAAACAAAGACATTGGCAATCTCCAAACTCTGGACCACATCCATTTCAGGTTTGTAAAATGCAGATCATGTCTCCTAAACCTGATAGACTTCTTTGAAGCAGTCACCAAAGCAGTAGACAAGGGTAAGGTAGTTCACACAGCCTATCTAGATCTTGACAAGGCTATCGACACCATCCCCCACTCTGGAATTATAGATAAACTCACTAAACTAGGTATAAATCCCTATGTCACAAGATGGGTTGCCAACTGGCTCACTGACAAAACTCACACTGTGAAAGTAGCAGACTCCAAGTCTGACTTCAGACCAGTGACAAGTGGAGTACCACAGGGTTCAGTCCTGTGTCCTGTCCTGTTTGGTATCTACTTCCCTGAAGTACAGGCTAACACAGAAGGTCTTTGGCTAATGAAGTTCCCAGATGTCTGCAAACTAGGAGCCATAATCGAAACTACTAACGATGTCTACATCCTACAAAAGGGCCTCACTGAGACAGATACCTGGTGTCAAAGCCTCAAGCTCAATGCCAAAAAATGCATTGTCATCCCCTTTGGTAAAAACTCTGCACCCATGAACTACAACATTGGCGGTAGTATACTTAACACTGAAAGTGTGATAAGAGACCTTGGGACACAGGTGGTCAGTAGACTCTCCTTTGATAATCACATCACCACAGTAGTCAGGAAATCCTTCTACGTGGCACACCTCATCACAAAAGGTTTCTCATGCAGAAAAAAAGAGGACATTGTTCCCCTCTACTCATCACTCATTAGATCCATTATAGAGTACAATGCCCCTTTTGGCATGCACCTCACAAGACATCTACAACAACTGGAAAGCCAGCAGAAATACCTCACAGAGAGGATTAGCAGCCTCAAATACATGCCCTACACAGACCGTCTCAAAACACTCCAGCTTTACTATGTCGCATATCACCTACTCAGAGGTGATCTCTGCCTAACATACAAAGCTATGTCAAACCCAGAGCTGTTGGACATGCTCCACTTAAAGAAATCCCAATCTCTCTGAGCTTCAGCCCCAAAACCCGGACCGAAATACAAAAGGAGGGGGTGTATCCATTTTCATAAAAGATACCCACACCTCCAGGTTAGTGGCACAGCACGAGGCCTCGGAGATCATCCAAGTGCAACTAACAGTGGGAAAAGCTGCTTATCAGATCGTAGCCTGCTACAGATCACCTACCTTGTCTCAGGACCCTCACTCAGCATTCCTGAGAACAGTGGAAAATATAAAGGTCCTACCAAACACCATGATATTAGGAGATTTCAACTACCCAAATATTGACTGGGAGAATTACTCAAGTACAAACTCCTTTGCCCTATGCTTCCCAGAGTTTATAAACTCAAATGCCCTGGAACAGTCACCATGCCCACTAGAGGTGACAACATACTGGACCTGATCATCACCAACATGGGGGATTAGTGTTCCACACCAGAGGTAAACCCCTCGCTGGTAAGATCAGATCATAAAGTAATCACACTGGACATCCACATCCCGATCCCACCCCCAGTCAAGGAAACCACTGTGAAAAACTTTTCAAAAGCAAACTTCACACTTCTCAAGACCGAAGCGGAAAGTTTCAAAGCCCCCTTGCTACAGGATGTGCAGAATCCTTTACAAGTGCATTATATGAGCATCTACAGGGATGTATGGATCGAGCCATCCCGAGTAAAACCAAGACTCACTCCTCCAAAAAGAGGAAACCAGTCTGGTGGTCCTTGGCCATAAATAAGCTATACAACAGAAGGAGGAAACTACTACATGATAGAGCAAAATTCCAAAAAGGAAAGGCATCATCGATCATTATTATCAAGAAACTACAATCGCTCATAAAATCATCCAAGGCCAGTTTCTAAAGAAAAATTGCCAAAAATCTAAAGATAACCACAAAGCCTTCTTTAGCTATATCAAACATTTAGGTGGCAACTCTCAGATCTGCTTTGAGCTACTGCAAAATGGCAAAAAATACACTGAACCAACTGACATTGCCAACACCCTGGAGGATAAGTTTAGTGCAAACTTCACCCCCCCTCACCCCCAAAAGGGCCTGTGTCCATCCCAGATGGATGCAGAGCCCCAGACATCATGGACATGCAGGTAAAAACAGCCATCTCCAAAGCTAAGAACACAGCATCAATGGGACTGGATGGTGTCCCACACTGCATTTTACATGAGCTCCAAAAGGAACTAAACCCTCACCTAAATTCACTGTTCAGACTCAGCCTTACCACAGGCTATGTAACCAAAGAATGGCATACAGCAACAGTCATCCCGCTCCACAAAGGTGGTGCCAGAACAGAACCTGGGAACTATCACCCTATAAGCCTGACCAACCTGGTCTGCAAAGCTATGGAGCGAATTATCATGGAACTCATAAACAGAGACATTGAGAACCTCCAGACACTGGACCCTACCCAATTTGGCTTTGTTAAAGGCAGATCTTGCCTCCTAAACCTAGTTGACTTCTTGGAAACAGTTAACAAGGCCATAGATGAAGGGAAGGTAGTCCACACAGCCTACCTGGACCTCACTAAGGCCTTCGACACCATTCCCCACTCTGGCATCATAGACAAGCTTACCATCTTGAACATTAACCCCTGTGTCACGAGATGGGTGACCAACTGACTCACGGATAGAACACACATGGTCAGAGTTGCGGGTGCCATGTCTGACTCTAAACCAGTCACAAGTGGCATCACACAGGTCTTGGTCCTGGGACCCCTCCTGTTCAGTATATACTTCTCTGAGTTACAGGCAAGCACAGGAGGACTGTGGCTGACCAAGTTCACAGATGACTGCAAACTGGGGGTCATAATCAACTCTCTGGCTGACACAGACATCCTCTAGAAGGGTCTTACAGAGACAGATACCTGGTATCAAAACCATGGCCTCAAGCTGAATGCCAAAAAATGCATAGTCATCCCCTTTGGAAAAAAACAAAGTGCCCATGAATTACCACATAGGTGGTAATCCAATAGGTACGGAAAATGTAATTAGGGACCTGGGGACCCAGGTAGATAGTAACCTCTCCTTTGATAATCACATTGCCAAAGTGGTTAGATATTCCTTCTATGTAGCCCACCTAATCATGAAAGGGTTCACCTCTAGATCAAGAGAGGTCATTGTGCCCCTCTACTCATCACTCATTAGGCCCATAATAGAGTACAATGCCCCATTTGGTATGTACCTTAATTGGCACATGCAACAGCTGGTAAGACCACAGAAGTACCTCACCAAGAGGATCATGGTCCTCAAAGAGATGCCCTATGCAGCTCAACTAAAGAAACTCCAGCTCTACTCGGTTGCTTACTGCCTGCTCAGAGGTGATCTATGCCTGACGTATAAGGCCATGTCCAACCCGGAATTAATGGACATGCTCCACCTCAAGAAAAACAAATCTCTTAGAGCCACATGCTTCAGTGAATTAAACCTCAGAAATAGCAATAAACAGGACGTGCTGGAGGGATAGATTCCTGTCCCAGAGACTTCCCTCGCTCTGGAATAGAATCCCAGTTGATGTTAGGCAGAGCCCCTCGCAGACTCTCTTCAAGAGGAATCTTGACGAGTGGATGGGAAATTGTAAATTTACCCCTGGGATCACTTCAGTGGCCCTGCTAGACAGAGGCCCAGGAAACTAATTTAAAAGGGACGTGAAAGCCAACACATTCTGGCTAGGCTTATAAATGCCCTTGGGCAGATAGCCTAGTACCTACCTATGAACCTATGAACCTACACTCTCTAGGGACCTAAACCTTGTCACTACAATAAACAGAACATGCCGGAGGGATAGATTCTGGTCCCAGAGACTTCACATACTCCAGAATAAACTACCTAGCTATATCAAACAAAGTTCCTCATTAGCACTCTTCAAGAAAAATCTTGATGATTGGATGGGAAATAGGAAATTCACCCTGGGGATCACTTCTGTTTCTCTGCTCGACAGTGGCACAGGAAAATAAATTACTTGGGTGGCAAAAGCCAGGGTACCTTTTTGGCTGGGCTTGTATAGGCCCCAGGGCCGATAGCCTAGTACCTACCTATGAACCTATGAACCTTTGAGCCTTGCCTAAAAAAGGTAATATGGGGACAGCAAGAACCTTGGCCAGTATTCGAAAGCATAGGGGTGACAGGTGCAAACCATCTGTAGTGAAGCAACAAGACTTGTCTATCTTGTCATCACAGGCAGACAGAGACTGGATCCCCCTTTGAATGACACCAGAAGCTCAGCCAATTGTTGAAGTTTATCATCTTTCTGTTATATTGTAGTATCATGTAGGTGAAGGTAAGATGCTACTCAAGGTTTGACCCTGTGTGTACCAGCATGTGGTGCATCAACCCATATATGATATGGTCATGGCCTATGCATGCAATACACTCACAATATACCTAGTATGATAAGCCTGCTGAGGTTAGCAAATGTGAAAAAACCTTTGTGCAGACTGTCAGCAAGTAATGTCTGTAGTGTAAAGATGTACTTAGTTTGGATTAAGAACACCGCACTTGCCAAGTGTGTGTGTGTGTGTGTGTGTGTGTGTGTGTGTGTGTGTGTGTGTGTGTGTGTGTGTGTGTGTGTGTGTGTCTCCCTGGGGAGAGAGCAACCATTTTGGAGACTACTCACACCCCTTAAAAGTGGTATACTCATCTTTGTCAAGTCTCATGATGTCACCATCCTACAAATATACCTGTGGAAAGGTAGCATCCTAGTAATGTGTATAGCGTGTCATGTAAATGCGTACTGCTATAATATCATAATGTAGTTAGGTAGGGGTTTGAATCCTGCATGTGTGTGCATCTCCCTGGGGAGGAGCAACCTTTTTGGAGACTACTCACACCCCTTAAAAGTGGTATACTCATCTTTGTCAAGTCTGATGATGTCACCATGATACAAATATACCTGTGGAAAGGTGAAATCCCAGTAATGTGGATAGCACATCATGTAAAGTCATACTACTGTAATAGCATAATGCAGTTAGGTAGAGGTTTGAATCCTGCACTTGCCTACTGTGTGTGTGTGTCTCGCTGGGGAAGAGCAACCATTTTGGAGACTACTCACACACCTTAAAAGTGGTATACTCATCTTTGTCAAGTCTGATGATGTCACCATTCTAATATACCTGTGGAAAGATAAAATTCCAGTAATGTGAATAGCTTGTGGTGTAAATGCATACTGCTGTAATATCATAATGTAGTTAGACAGGGGTTTGAATCCTGTACTTGCCTATTGTGTGTGTCTCCCAGGGAAGAAGCAACCTTTCTGGAGACTACTCACACCCCTTAAAAGTGGTATTCTCATCTTTGTCAAGTCTGATGATGTCACCATCATACAAATATACCTGTGGAAAGATGAAATCCCACTAATGTGTATAGCGTGTCGTGTAAATGCATGCAGCTGTAGTATCATAACATAGCTCGGAAAAAAAGTTTGAATCTCGCACTTGCTAACTGTGTGTGTGTCTGTGCTCCAGGTGTGTGACACCGGTGGCCAATGTGGAGTGGGTTTTGATTTTTCTAGTGTATGACATATCACAATGACAACTGTATGTGCATGGTAAGGTAGCTGTGGGACAAATCCATATACATACATGTGACCTCAAGTATTTCATAGGTGGGTACTCTGCTTTCTCCATGAATGCATGTGTTATCTTTGTCAGAGTGTGCTGGCACTTTCCAGACCTTAGGTCACTTCTGTATGCTTGTGAGAAGCTTAGCCGCTGCAGTGATCCCTGGGCTACGTCTTCCGTTTCACATCCACTCATCACGGTTTCTATTGAAGAGTGTGAGTGAGGGTTTATGCTTGAGGTATATTTGAAACCTGTTCCAAAGCAAGCAAAGTCTGGCAAAGATAACTAATCATTATAGGTGTGCAACAACCTCTGTGGATCTGCATGCAAACCCTTTATTGCTTATGTGCTCCACAGAGGGATTTCCAAAACCCTTTGGTAATATTATTATCAAAGGAAAGATGACTTAACACATAGCTCTATGTATACATTAGTACCTGTTCCACATTTTGGGGGCTACTACCTATGTGGTACTCTGGGGATACTTTGTTTTCTAAAAGTGGATAACTATGCTTTCTTTGGCGTATAGCTTTACAGCATGAGTTTGACACCAGGTATCTGTCTGTATGATACCCTTTTGGAGGATGTGTGTGTCATCTGGAGAATAAAGTATAGCCCATAGTATGCATTGTCATCAAACATGAGCAGACATATCCCTACTGTGTTTGCTTGTACCTAAGAAAGCTATATGCCAAACAGGAGTGGTCCCAGGACTGAGTGCAGGTGAATGCCACTTGTTACTGGCATAGAATAGTACATGGGGGCTGCAAATGTTACTGTGTGTCCTACATCTGTGAGTCAGTTGTCAAGCCATCATCTAACAATCATTTATGGTCAGTCTGTTGAGGTTATGTATAATACCACTATGTGGGATGGATATGAATTGCTGGTGAGCTATAGCTTGGCTGTGTTGACCTCCCCTCCCTCACCTATAGCCTTGTTGGCTGGCTTGAAGTCTACTAGGTGTAGGAGCCATGATCTGGCCTTTAGAGAACCTAAATGTGTATGGTGCAGTGTTTGCAGGTTCATAATGTCTCTGTTAATGAGTTCCATAATGCTGTGCTCCATAGCCTTCCAGATAACATTAGTCTGGCTTATAGGATGAGAGTTTCCAGGACCTGTTTGAGTTCTACCCTTAATCGATTTATGTTAACATTTGCACTGGGTGTGACGAAGGTGGACAGGTTTAAGAATAAGTATATTAGAGGGTCAGGCCAGGTTTGAAGGTTAGTAGACCATGCCAGATAGGCAAGATTAAGTTGGTTTGTACATGTGCTGAGGAGGGATGCAGAGTATATTGTGAAATAGATGCTAAGGATGAAGCCGCCAGGTAACAGGAAAAGAGGAATGCCTAAGATGAGATTTATGGCTGTGGTGAGAGAGGACATGCAGGTGGATGGTGTGATAACGTAAGATGCAGAAGCCAGAAAGAAATGATGTACTGTGGCGACCCCTAATGGGAGCATCCGAAAGGAGAAGAAGAAGAAGACATTGTAGCTCAACCCTTGTGGACTGTGAACACCATTACCATGTGTCATTCTACAAGTATGTAACCTGTATAGAGGCTGCATCTGGACAGAGCATTTAGGTGAGTGGTGACTTCATATGTCAGCTTGTGCATGACACAGCCAGGGACACTGTCCAGTATCATTGACATTGTGGTGTGTACTTTGTTAAAGAGATGTTTTAACTAGAGTGTCTGTGAATCATCAGGTTTTACATTCTTCAGGTCTGGAAATGTAGCCCTTGTGTAATGACAGGGTGGTGAAATCCGCATTCAAACTGTCTGACAAGGAATTGGCAATGTCAGTCAGATAAGTGTACTTTGTGACCATTTACATTAACTGTGACCCGATCTGAGATTTCCCCTGTAGATTATGAACAACACTGAAGAAAGCTTTAGTGTTGTCTTTGGAATCCTTGCCATTTTGTATTTTGAAGCTTGCCTTATATGTTTATTGAGGGATTGTATTTTCCCAATGATACTGACCAGAGAGATTATCCCTTCTTGGTATGTAACTCTTTTTTGGTACAACTTCACACCTTCGATTATATATTTAGTTTATGGCAAGGGTCCATGAGACTAATGCACTTTTACTGTATAAGTGAGAATTTCTTGTGTTTGTGATAGCACGGTCCATGCGACCCTGTAGGTGAACAGTGTGCATTAATAAAGGATTATGCAGCTGGGGCAATGTTAACCTTAGTAATGCAAACCAATGACAGATAGCAACAACAGCATCACCCACAGCACAGTCTCAACCTGTGCCATACACACACATGTGCAGTCAAGTTCCAAAATGTGTGTAGTACAATGCATACTGGCCACCAATAGAAAGTATGGAATGTTAACACTAGCCAATACAGGGCATGTCACCCTGCCCATGTGTCCAATATGCATGTACATGCAGACAGTGCACCTCCACCATGTTCACAAATGTACACCTGCAGGCCTGTGCTGCACACACCCCACACTTACTGTCCACAGTATAACACATGCTGACACAACTACACACATCAGCCAAGTGGCACATGGGCAAACAAAACACAATTGGATTAAACACTGGTGGAAACAATACAACATTGCTAATTACAGCTCTAATGCATCATGCTTGCTCAGCTACACCTTCAAGGATATCATTACACTTTACTGCTGACAACATGCTACACATTCAACCATTGCTATACTTTATTAAAGTCACCCTGTGCATCAGCACCAGGTTAGCCTGTTCCTACATCAGTGTTACAGATGACAGGAGGTGGCACAGGTTTCATCATATGTACAGGGTGTGTTGTTGGTTTGCCAGAGGCCTACACTGAGCCATACAATTGACATGTGTGTGTGAGTGTGTTTGTGAGGCCATGAGTACTGTTATGGGCCAATGTTGATGTAATGTGTGCGGGTATGTGTTTGCCCTAGGTTTCTGGTTTATGTGCGTGTGTGTGTGTCCAGTTCCACCATGTGGCTGCATATACGGGGATTTGTGAGACAGCTACAGACTGTACCTGGCAGGCTTTACAGATCACCATCTCTGGCCACAGATACGGAACCTGTGCCTGGCAGGGGTACTACAGACAGTATCAGGTACTAATCCAGACTGGGTACTATCCGAAGAGGTTGACATATGTCCACTGGATCCAGGTCACTTCTGGGACTGGCCAGAGCCACATGCATGTGGTCTTCTAGGACGGTCTATGGACAGCCCCTCCAACATTGCTGGGGCTGGTACTGGCACTACGGGAGCAGCTGTGACTTGCTGGGCATCCACGGTGACCTCAAGCTGCTGATGTTGCTGGCATACATCCAAGTCGACGTCTCAACCATTCCGCACTGTCCTGACACATTGACATGACATTGTGGAGGACATCCAATGTCTCACCCCAACGTCTATCAATGACCTCAGTGTAATTACATATGGCACCTGCTAGGTCATGGATACTGTCATTTACAGAGGTGTTATGAGCCCTCTGTGCCCTTAGTTCCTGTCTGGTGCACCACTCCATTCGTGTCTGTGCCTCCATGACAGCCTGGAACATGCATGTGGTAGAAAGAGGTATGGCACATCTGTCAGGGGCATGATGACCAGCAGTGCTCTGACGAGAACCCCTGGGCATCTGCCTATGTGGTACTGTTCCAGACATCTGGCTATGGCTGCTGTGTCCTGATACATGTCCCATAGATACCACACTGTCCTGGCCAGTGCCAACTATACACTGTCTCTCAGCTAAGGGCAATAGAGGTGATGGATGTACAGGCAGTATGACTGTGTGCATGGATGGGGTGGAGACTTGTGTACTGTCAATTGGTGGCCCAACAACAGACCCTGACAAACCTGGCTGTGCCTCAACACACCTATGCTCATGATCATTGTCTGTCTCAGTGACATCAGGTTCCCTGCTGTACTGAACCAGCCCCACCTCGGCACCTGTGAGAGGAAAACAGGAATCACACTTTAAGACCTGAACATGATGTCAGACCACATGCACACATGCGCACATGCACACATGCACATGCGCACAGGTTGTGTGTTTCAGTTGCACACATGTGCACATGCACACATGCACACATGCGCATCTGCACACATGCACACATGCGCACATGCACCCATGCGCACATGCGCACATGTGCACATGCCCACATGTACACATGCACACATGCGCACATACACGCATGCACACAAACAAAAATACACGCCTCCCTAAAGCAGACACACACACCAGCAATCTCAGAACATACACAATAACAGGTGATTGTGGGGTACAGTATCTCAAGCAAAACAGTCATATCACACATGTCAGCATGCAGGGCATGTGTTGCTCAACAGCATGCAGTGCAAGTTTAGACAGTTCTTGTTACTAAAAGTAGACATGGCTTTGATGCGTGTGTTTTGTTATTAGGTGATGGGCCTCCCCCTGGAACACAATGCATACATGGACACAACATTGCTGTGCAGGTATTCAAAACTCTGTAATGTACTGTGCACCATAACAAACAGGTGTACATACCATGTCTGAATGTGTATCTGTGTGTCAGATAGGTACCCAATGCTGATTACAGTCTCTGTGTCTTAAGCAAATAATTGTAGACACATTTTAGCACATGCATGATGAGTATTCACACAACATCATCAGTGGTGAATGGATAATTGATGGAATCCCATTCGGACACATACCCAGTGTACGGTACTTATGGTGAGTGTAGATCATATTGTGGACATGCCAGTGTCATCCATGACATGGCATGCTAAAACACAACTGCATATTTAAACACTACACGTACCCAATGTGTGTCATATGACCTAGCCACTCAATAGCATCACAAGACATATATGTGTCAGTTGTGCAAATGGTGATTGGTATGCATATTGTTTAGAGGTGCATATGTGTGCACACATGCAACATTAAGGTGTATAGCAAGGTGTATAGCAATGAAAGCTATGTGTAGTACTGTGGTTACAATAACTGGATGGGGTATAGTACCATAGGCCATCATCATGAAGCATCATGTGGTCACTCAAGGCTACAAATGTTTCCCAAACCAGCACTACTCATGCTGTACTGGAACTGTACTACCTTGGCTACATTCACCATTTCACAACCAGTTGTTACATGAGTTTGCAAGGAGGCCAATAAGGAACATTCCCTGACATGAATGTGTAGTGTGTTGCAGAGTGTTTAAATGCCCCATGATAGGCCTCTACCCCTCAGGTATATTATGTGTAATGTGTGGATGAGATTTTGGATACTGAAGTGTATCTTTACAGAGAGTTTGGGAATCCTTTATGTGTAGCATGTTAAAATACTCTGTGTATGACATAGATGTGTATGTTATGTGCATGTTGAGTATCAACTGTGCCTATCCAATGGTCACTACAGTCTAGCCACATTTGTTTAAGATGGTCTGGGTACTGCATGTGTTTGAGGGAGCTAATCACATTAGCAAGATGTGCGTGGTCTTACACCAAACATACACGGCATGCATTATGGGTAGGTGTGTTACATGTGTACATGGCCTACACCTAAACTATGACATGCACTTTTTATTTACAATAATAAATGTAGAACACACTCACCAGCATCTGTCTGCTGCCTTGATGTCACCCCAGAGGGACCTACATAGAGATGAGACAGTTTGTCAGTGGCCACAACTGTGGCATTGCTACTGTGTGTTTGCAATCTTACAGTACAACAGTTTACATTCACAGGGCTACAGATTATGTTCCAAATGTTCAGTATTGCACAAAAACAGGCTCCATATCTTTTAACGACACACTCCACATCTCACATATGCATGATCTACCAATACAGATAACAGTAGTCTACAGATATGCCACGTTACCTGCATGCTCCATATGTGCTTGCTGGGTGGCTCCAACCTCCATCATGGTGTATGTCTGCTGCTGTTGTTGATGGGCAGGTGCCACCAGGCTCAGGAGCAGCTCCTCCACTCTGGTGAGGGGGGTGGATATTAACACCACCTCCTATTGCAAGCTGTTGTCTCCGCACATCAGCAGCACGCTGACGGACATGTCTGAGAAGATCACTGCAGTGGTGGTGTACCTGTTCATATGTCCAGTTATGCAGGCCTACTTCATTTACCCTGCGGACAACATCTTGCCACATTGCAGTATGCTCCTGCTGGTCCTGGCTGGTTCGTGAGAACATGAGACTGTAGTGCTGAATCATACTGGTAGTAATTATATCATCTTCAGCACTACTGTAAGTGGGGTTCCTGCAATGTGCCATGATCACTGGAAGACATAAATATGAAAATATGTCTGAGCAAGTCATATGGCACATTTAACATTGTACAGTACAGATATCACTGAACTGCCATATATAGCAACCTATTAGCTAACCGAGAGTGAAACACTTTAACTGCCACTTATCACTGCTCACCCCACAACTGCTTGGAAGTGCCTGGCTCACTCTCAATCTAATTAACCATGTTCTGCACAGCAACAAAATAAAATCACTATATAAGACTATACAAGAGTACCTGGCACACTGTATGCAACACGATGCACCACCTAGCCACAGCAGATATACATCAAGCTGATGTGTAAAGAAATATATCATCCATCACAATGAGTGTAAGGTCCAGTAAATGTATTACTATTATACCACACAACTTGTTAATGGCAAACCCGTGTCCAAAATATGTGCACAATTGGGAATATAGGTTGCATAATGCTGAAGTACACTATGAATGTTGCTAGATACACAGTTATATGTTTTACCACACATATGTCAAAGGACATGTTACAGACATACCCACACACACATCAGACATAATTACAGGACACAAAAGTACGACAACCCAGATAAGCTTTTAGTGTGTACTATACAGTACTGTGTGTCAGTACTTACACAACCTTAATCTTGAGAAATGTAATCTGTGATGAATACAGGGACCACGCAAAACAGTGGATGCAAGCAATGTGGACATACACCATACTTTGCTGTACAGGCCCAGAGCTTCAAGTAGTACTACAGTACACACAGGATTTGGATTCAACATCAGTACCAATCAATAATCATAGATGTAGTGCTTTAGCCTCCAATAACACACCCTAGTTAAAACCAAGGGACTTAATCACACTGTATGCAATAGCACTATTTCTGCCTAGCAACAGAATATACAGCTTTTGCTAGGATCAAAGCAAGGACCCATAATACAGTTTCCCACTAAGCTATCCCATAGATACATATCTTTGACGTATTCACAAACACATTGACCATCACAGTCAGTTAACAGTACAGAGAATCTATGGCAGCAAGTAGATGTAGGTGTGTATGAGTACATATAACTATATATCTCTATATATATATCTATATATATATATATATATATATATGTATATATATATATATATATATATATATATATATATATATATATATATATATATATATATATATATAAGGTCCACACTGTTGTAAGTCCCTGGACCTTACAGCTGAACTGTTGGGCCTTGCTGCAACACAAACAGGTGTCACATATGAACACACATTAACATTAGAGGGGTATATATGGCTACAAATGCTAGATAAGCATACTAGACTGCTACAGCAGTTGCCAATGCTAAGCTACACTTTAATATGACTATCATGCATGTGTTGTTCTGTCACACCCATGTTTATATAATGTCAGCGCTAATCCCAACAGCCATTGGCCACACTACTGTACAGAACACAGATAACATGGATCAGATCTTTAACATTTAATGCTGAGATACACATTTCACAGGTATGTCCCACTGCCCACAGGTGCACACTGTATTGTGCATAGCAGTAGTTAAGCAGAACATCTATGCATAAATAAGTACTGCTGCCACATATGAATGGCTCACATTATGTAGACTATTCTTCAATAACATCTACTACATGCCAGTAAATACATATGTGCCACATACCTTTCCTTTGTATGATTTGGTAATATTTTTTTTTCCTTTTCTCTGTCTCTCTCTCTGTCTCTCTCTCTCTCTCTCTCTCTCTCTCTGTCAGTCTCTGCAATAGAGTGATTGAGTTTGTTAGCAGAGATTGCAGCCTGTTTTTGTAGGTATTTGCACATGAACATGTGATGGTCTCTGTACCAATTAGTGGCCACCACTTGCTAATTGCATGCAGCCTGCTGTGTAGTAATTGCAGTAATCACTGTCATAGCAACCCAGTACTATAAATTGCTAACTCAAGTAGGCGTGGCCCTTTCAGCTTTCCAAGATGGAGATCATCCTTGTTTGCTGTGGACATCATTATTTAAGACAGAAGGTTGGTATAGTTCTTATATCAGCGGCCAGGGTTGTAGCCAGAGATTTACATTTTGTACTCAGACCTAATGTTGCTGCTTCCAGTACCCACTTGTCAGTGTAGAAATGTACTCACCCCTCAAAATGCTACCCCAAGATACATGGAAAGATGTACTTTCTTTTCAACTTTTACAATTAACTGCCATACAAAGTTAGTTATTGAGATGTATTCCTTTGGCACAAGAATTGTTTGTGAACTGCTATACTATGAATTATTCATTTACTCAGTTCTAAACAGTTAGTGCATTTTTTGTGTTGACATTAGCACAAGCTGCACAGAAAAACTGGACACATGTCAGTACTGTGAGTATGCTTACCTACATCCTTGGTAGACCCTGCACACACAGGTATATTCTACATTTGGGTAGGGGTGCAGAAGTACAGACAACGTAAGTATTATTGTGTGGATTTTATCTTGCTGGACGTACAGGGTTGCTGTGTACATGTTAGTTTATCAAGGCAAGTAGTCTGTCTGCGTAACTGCCAACTGTAGACCTATCCACATGGTAGCCAGAGAATAGCCTGTTATTTTTTTGTCTGTGCACCACACAGGTTTTTTCAGCAATAGAGCAATGGCATTGTTACAGTTGGTTGCTACCAGTACATGGTTACATCCATTTGTATTTCAGTGTTGCATTCCTACATAAGGGTATGCTTCCGAAACTCCTTCCAAAGCTATTTGCACAGTGTGTAACAGCAGAAAGGCTGATATGCCTCTGTGTTTCTGCCTCTGCCAGACCTCTCAAACACTCAGGTACATATTTGAACAGACTCAGGGAAAAGTAAGGAAAAAGTCAGGGACACTTTTAAAATGTTAGTGCCATTAAGTTGAAACATTGAGAGAATCAGAGCATATGAATTAATACACCTTTTCTGAAGTAAAAGAAGTGTCTAAGTCTTAATTATTGTCATTATTCATTAAGTGTAATTCACCACTTTTCTGGCCAAAGTCAGTAGTTTTAGGAGGGAGTCAGAGGGACAGAGCTAAAATTTGTGTCAAAATCAGGGACATCCCTGAAAATTAGGGACAGTTGGGAGGTCTAAACAGATATGCCATTGTTTGTCCTGCTGTGATACTGTGTGGGGGTTGTAAAGTGATGGTGTAACATTATTTCCTGCTAGAATGGTTGTTTCTCTTATCACAGTCATGTAATGTAATCCCACAACAACTGTTGGTAAAGATCCACAGAACAAGTTGTGTGGTATGGCATTCCTATTTTTCCTTTACATTCACTCTTTCTGATGCATGATATATTTATTTCAGCACCAACTTGTTGTATATCTACCGTGGCTTAGTGGTACTTCATGTTGTGTAGTGTGTGCAAGGTGTGGGGTTTTAGACTGACAGAGGTGTTTTATTTTACTCCTGAGCAGAACAAGGGCCCTCACATACAGAGTGACTAAGGCACTTTTAAGCAGTTGTAAGTGGGTTTGCATGGGTTTGCGCAATGCTTAGCAATGCTTAGCTAAGCGCAAACAAGCAGACACTCGCTCAAACCCGCTAACTACTGCTTAATAGTGGTTACTCCCACTAACCCCACGCTCATTTCTTTGAAAGAAAAGAAAAATGGGGAGAGAGGAAAGTGGTGAAAAAGGGGCACAAAGAAGGAAAGACAGTATGGAAAGTAGCTCGGGATGTGCAGGATGGGTGTAGGGAAGGTCCAGAGCTGCCCATTTCTTTAACAGCAACAGCTGTGCATATGGAATAAATTTGGGGGTAGATATAAAACCTTCAACCCCTGAGAGAGGGGTGAGGACAATAAAGTATGTTGTAATGCCAATTAAATTGCATTTTATGTGTCCAGTGGACATGTGTGCAAAATGGGCAGCTATGTATGGGGCGTAATTTTTTTTTTGGGGAGCAGATTGCCCTTTTTTTCAGGTGAGAGTGGAATGTGGGGTAGGGGAAGTAGCTATATTTGAGGAGGTAGGTTGGGGAGGTAAACAGACAAGACAAACAAGATGCATGCAGGGGTGGTATATAACACATGTGGTGGGTGAACACCTTTGACGGGGAGGGATGTTTGGAAATTGCAAGCCCATGAGCCCACAGATGGAAACAATGGGACTGAGGTCCCCACCCATGGGCAGTCACCACTGCACCTTCACAGCCCAGAGGGTGGCTGTGCTGGGGGCTGTGTAGGAGGGGCAGGATGACCCGGGAGTTGCACCACTCATGCCTCAAGCTGGCGTAGAGGTTCTGCAAAAGAACGTAAAATCTCTCTATGCACCACAGCCCAGACCATTCGTAGGATGATAGGTGGCCCTCCTCCACCCATGCTTGAATGGGGGGGCCGAGCCTCATCCCCAGCAGTGCTTCCACCCAAAGGTGGCACAGGGCCAACGGAGGAGGAGGAGGTCCCAGGCTGGGCACCGGACCTGCTGGTGCCAGGTGCCATGGCCAGCTGAGGTGGGACAGGTGGGTCCGCTGGAACCAACCTTCCTATACGAACTATGTTTTGGAGGGTTTAATAAAGATATGGGTTAGTAACAGTCAACAGCATTCCCAATTAGTTATAACAGCATGCAGAACTATTCCTATTAACCCAACACACCAGATTTTCAACAGTTGAAAAGCAAGCATAACACATGCATATATAGAACAATAGTGAACATTACAACAGCATGCAGGTTGAATTGATGGCAACAGGCCACCAATATTGTGGTATTTTAACAGGGTACATGCATAGAAATAAATGCAAATATTTATAAACCAATAGGACATATATATGTCCCAACAAATGTTTTGAGATTAGACATACCGATTGAGGTGTGGAATTGCATTTTTTATGCACATACAGTAAGGTGGAAAAGGATAGCTCAATTAACAACTTATATAGCCTTCTAATTTTCACTACATTCATATTAACTGCAGTTATATGTCCCTTACATGTATTATTGCACTACCCAATGTCCTTATATTGTGCAATTGGATTTTGCTTTATATACACGAGCTGTATCTTACATACAAACTGTCCAAGATGCAGATGCTACTGCTACATATTTTGAGAGTTGCTCACACACACTACTGCTAAGATGGTACACTGACAGCTCTACTTTCATATAATTATCTAGATATGTTCAGGTGAAAGTATCAGTTATATGTTAACAGCTCACTGACATTTCTGGGGAACAAAATACCAAGCTACTCATGTGCCGGATTAACCTGTACATGCTGGGCATGAACCAACAGTTGAGGGCTGTAAATATACATAAAAGCTACTGGCACTCCCTTCATCCACGTTATATGGGCCTACCCAAGTGTGGATTAACACTGCTTAATACAATAGTACTATTTGTAAAATGCAACAGTACAACAACATATAAAAAAAATGATACAGATGCACTCCAGGAATTATACATTTATTAAAGGATTATTACACCTTTATTTATTGAGTTAAAACACTTTTTGAAAGCTCTCTCATTTATTTTATATAACAGTACATGCAGAATAATTACTAACCTGCTTGATGACCCCGCCTTTGCAACCTATCTTCATGGGCTTGCTGATTCATAGCCTGGACACCTGCAGCTGTGAAGTAAATGCAGTGATATTGAGACATACCTATCCATAGTATAGACAAGCATAGCAATTCTTAACTACTTAATACAATGGATACTTACTCAGTACTGGGACATTAGGTATCACATGGGACTCCTGGATCTACTGGTCCAGTTGATCCTCCTTACATCGCTTCAGGTCAGAATAATGGTGCCTGACCTGCTCATCAGTCCAAGGAACGCCAGTGGCACTGGTGAGATCACGAGTTAGACAGTTCCAGGCCTCAGTTTTATATTGGGTGCCCTGGTACTGGCCCCGCAGGAGTCTTTCCTCATGAATGTGGACAAGGAGCCAAACCATTACTTTGGTCTCCTCAATGCCCCAGCGTTGCGCTCGAAATCAAGTGTCTTCCCCAACACCGGCCATGCTGACTGCAGAAGGGAGCTACAACCAGTTATGGCAAGTATTCCCGCCTGTGGAGCTTAAATATGCCTCATTTACCGCACTTATTTGTGATTGGCCAGTTTTGAAAAACTTCAGCTGTAGGAACACCTGCTTAGCTGATATTAGCAATGTTTAATATTCCTTTAATAGATATGTGTCTGTTGAAAGTGCATGGTTATGAAATGCTGTCATGGCTTAGTGGTTATGTACTGTGACTATAGTGCACAGTATCCTGGGTCCGAGCCCTGTCATTGCTTTTTATTTTCCTACTGGCCAGACCTGAATGGTTAAGGTACAGTAAAGGAGGTGTGGCCGTGTTTAGCCAACTTTGCTCAACTTTGCCCAACATTGCTCAACATTGCCTGACGTTGCCCGACGTTGCCCTGGTTAGCTCGGTGCACAGCTCCATGCAACTATGTTGTATTTGTGCTGGTTAGCGCGGTGCACAGCTACACGCAAATACATTGCACTTGTTAACCCGCTGCTCAGCTATGAGCAATTGGTTTTAAATATGCTAAATACTGCTAAAATGTGCTTAGCAGTGCTTTATATTGCTTAAAATAAGTTACTCGTGCCTCAGAATGCATAACCATTTCACCATCATATATATATATAATTCGTTCACTACTACATATAACATTTGAATGCTTTTTACAAAACTTATACATGATAAATGTCAGGAAATATTTTTGTATACAGATTTCCAACACAAAATGGAACGTTCAGTACTGGGACTCGAACTAGGAATGCCTTCTCTTTGTGCGAAGGCTCTAACCACTACGCTATTGCTATTTTGCTTAGTTTGCATATTTTTTTCTTATTATCCTCTTTGAGAGGTTGATGAATGAAGAGAATGAGAGGGAGAGAAGGTTGGCTGATGCAGGGATAGTGAATCATGAAGTACAATCGATTAGCAAGGAGGAAGTAAGGATAGCTATGAAGAGGATGAAGAATGGAAAGGCTGTTGGCCCAGATGACATACCTGTGGAAGCATGGAGGTGTTTAGGCGAAATGGCAGTGGAGTTTTTAACCAGATTGTTTAATGAAATCTTGGAAAGTGAGAGGATGCCTGAGGAATGGGGAAAAAGTGTTTTGGTACTGATTTTAAACATAAGGGTGATGTGCAGAGCTGTAGTAACTACAGAGGGATTAAACTGATCAGTCACAGCATGAAGTTATGGGAAAGAGTAGTGGAAGCTAGGTTAAGAAAGGACGTGATGATTAGTGATCAGCAGTATGGTTTCATGCTGGGAAAGAGCACTATAGATGCGATGTTTGCTCTGAGAGTGTTGATGGAGAAGTACAGAGAATGTCAGAAGGAGTTGCATTGTGTTTTTGTAGACTTAGAGAAAGCATATGACAGGGTGTCTAGAGAGGAGTTGTGGTATTGTATGAGGAAGTCAGGAGTGTCAGAGAAGTATGTAAGAGTGGTACAGGATATGTACGAGGGTAGTGTGACAGCGGTGAGGTCTGCTGTGGGAGTGACAAATGCGTTTAAGGTGGAGGTGGGGTTACATCAAGGATCTGCTCTGAGCCCTTTCTTATTTGCAATGGTGATGGACAGGTTGACAGACGAGATCAGACAGGAGTCCCCATGGACTATGATGTTTGCAGATGACATTGTGATCTGTAGTGAGAGTAGGGAACAGGTGGAGGAGACCCTGCAGAGATGGAGATATGCTCTAGAGAGAAGAGGAATGAAGGTCAGCAGGACTAAGACAGACTATATGTGTGTGAATGAGAGGGAGGATAGAGGAATGGTGAGGATGCAAGGAGTAGAGGTGGCGAAGGTGGATGAATTTAAATACTTGGGATCAATAGTTCAGAGTAACGGTGAGTGTGGAAGAGAGGTGAAGAAGAGAGTACAGGCAGGAGGGAGTGGGTGGAGAAGAGTGTCAGGAGTGATTTGTGACAGACGAGTACCTGTAAGAGTGAAAGGGAAGGTCTACAAGAGGGTAGTGAGACCAGCTATGTTATATGGGTTGGAGACAGTAGCACTGACAAAAAGGCAGGAGTTTGAGCTGGATGTGGCAGAGTTAAAGATGTTAAGATTTGCACTGGGTGTGACGAGGGTGGACAGGATTAGGAATAAGTATATTAGAGGGTCAGCCCAGGTTGGAAGGTTTGGAGACAAAGCCAGAGAGACAAGATTACGTTGGTTTGGACATGTGCTGAGGAGGGATGCTGAGTATATTGGGAAAAAGATGCTAAGGATGAAGCTACCTGGTAACAGGAAAAGAGGAAGGCCTAAGATAAGGTTTATGGATGTGGTGAGAGAGGACATGCAGGTGGTTGGTGTGACAGAACAAGATGCAGAGGACAGGAATAAATGGAAACAGGTGATCCGCTGTGGCGACCCCTAACGGGAACAGCCAAAACAAGATGATCCCCTTCGGTGTCTAAGTTGCTAACTGTAGCTAAGCAATGGGCAATCCCGCCCAAACACACGCAAATACGGGCAGCTATATCAGAAATAAAACAAAAAAATAATTAAATTTCTTTTAATTTTTAAATTTGTACGAGGTTTAACATATGGGGGAGTGTAGTGTTACAATGTACACATGTGAGCGGACTCGCTCATGTAACTCTACATTTCTTGGGTTTTGTCTGGGCAGGAGCATGGATTTTTGGACTGCTGGGCAGTCCGACATGCCCCCTACACTCGTCCATGCTCCATGTAAGCTTTAGAGTTGAGGCAGCGCGTCCTCATTAATATGCATGGCACGCTGCCGTCATACTCTTAGACTGGCGTTTCCGTGTAAGACTAATCTAGTCTTACACGGAAGATTAGTAAATCCTGGGGAGTGTATGTGAAATTTGAACTATTACATGTGCTTACATGGTGTACTTCTTTATTAAATGAAAGCAGTCCCATTTGCAAACTGTCACTGAGGCCTAATAATGAATGTATATGTCTCTTGACTATGTAAAACTGCAAGTCATAGGTGTTCTCATCAGAATAACATGAAAGCACAACTGAGCCTTAAGCAACAAGCTTCACGCACTTTGCCAAATTAAGGTGCTCTCCAACTCTTACTCTTGCAAATATTTCTGTTGACACAACATTGCACTTTGAACCAATATCTGCTTTGAGCTATATGGGTCTCCCATTAATCAGAACAGTACAAAATTATTTGCTCTTTTCCAACAAATCTACTGCATTGACCTTTTCATCAAGCACAGACACACCGTCAACATAAAAAGTAGGGTTGCAGCTTTCTATTTGATTAACTTACTTCTTTGGATAGTCTCTTTTAATAAAAGTGCGAGGCTCATTTGATTTAGACAGCCTTTTAAAATAGTTCCACTTTTTACATCTGTGGCACTGTTGTCCAAAAGCTAAGCACTTTTCAATCATGACAGTTGACTACGAGGCCTGCCTCTAGTTTTGCTGAGTCATCCCTTTGCTTTGCTGCATGCAGCCTGGGTCTTACGGAAGCTGTTCTGGGTTTTGCTCTAGTAACCACACCTTTAGGCCTGTAACTTTTAACCATGTGCTGCATACTATCAACATTAGAACTGGAAGACACTGCAAGCATGCTTTTCTCATTTGTAAGCATATTTGTGTGCTTTTCTGTGAGCTTATATATTTGACAAATCTATGGCTTTGCTCAAAGTTAAATCACTGACTTAAAGCAAAATCTTTCTCACTGCATTATTATTAGCACCACACACAAGCCTGTCTTTTATCCACTCATATTTTAAATCACCAAATCTGCACGTTTTTGCCTTATTTCTCAAATCAGTTATGTACTCTGCAAAGGTTTCACCAGGCTTTTGATCTCTTGTGTAAAATAACTGTCTTTCCAATGTAATATTTGTTGGGGGGGTTACACATTTCTCTAAATTTACATTTCAAGCACTTAGGGTCTTCCTGTGTTTCATCTTGTACCACAGTATGCCGGTCTTCCCCCGCCACACATACACAACTCTCTCTTTCAATGGCTTCTGACCCAGTTAAATTAAGCATATAAATGCCTTTGTATGTGTGCCTTTGTCAGAAAAAGCAGCCTGTATGAAAATATATTCTTGCTCAAATACTCTTGAATTTTCTGCAATAATGTTATCAAACACAAGCAGACTGGGTCGGCAAAATCTTTCTGCCATGCCAAAAGTTGCAAACACACACCAGGTACTCGTAAATATATTCAACTGCATAATAATCTCTTCATGATGACTGTACTTTGTGAAATAACTGTACTGTAATAAAGCATACACTGCTAGGGTTGCCATCTTTCTTTGTGGCTAAAACCGGACTAAGGCCACACCCCTTACATCACCCATAACCCCACCCATTCCCACCCCCTCTCCCATCTATGCCCCACCCATTTATGACGTCACTGTGACATCAGCTGATAGCGTGAGTCAAACTAAAACTACACAGGACCAAAACAAGTGCAACAGAAAGGCATTACTTTTCTGCAGAATATTTAGCAAAAGCAATAGAAAAGTGTGACAGACGTATCCAAGTGATGAAGGAACAGCTAAGAATGTGTATCGGAGACAGTTAAAAGCAACTACCTGCTTAAATTCTTACAATACAAGTACATATATCCAGTCTTCAAAACTGACTTGAAAACTACTTACTGTCAAATTTCAGTAAAACACCTCATAAATAACCAATAAAATGAACTCTTACTTTCGCTGAAAGAACATAAGCCGGAACACCTTTTCAAATGGCAAAAGTGCAGCCTTTTTAAAGGAAATGCAAGATTTTGAGGGCCAATTCATAACCACAACCAGTGTAAAGGTATGGGCTTCATTTTTTTTTGTCAGAACAAAAGCTCATACTTGTAAAATTAGCATTTCTTCTGTTGTTCCGGAGAATACTAACATTTCATATTTCGTGCAATTATTAGTGGAAAATTAGATTTCTGCACCAAAACAGCAAGACATTTATAATTTTGTATATATTCTGCACAGTACAGCTGTCCACGTATGGACTTTCCTGCATGTAGAGAAACAAGTGGCAACCCTAGAAGCTAGAACCAAAAAAAAAATTTTCAATAATAGTAGTAAACCCCAATAAAAAATAAGTTATCATGCAGTGTAATTAGTCAACTCGGCGGCAGCACAGTCTACAGCAAGACTTCTGATGCAAGCAAAACATAGAACACCATGCTAACAATGCCCAGATATAGATTTATTTATAGTAAATAAAAACCTGATAGGAGGCTGCAGTCTGCCGTCTCCTTTCTCTCTTATTCTTAAGAAACACACAGCTATACCCACTTGAATGCAGGGAAGAATAATCCCCGATTATAATACTGCAGCATAGGAAAACACATAGTAAAATGAAGAACAGTGCATACATGACATGGGAAAAAACAGGTATATTGCTAGCCCCACATTTAAATAAAGCAAGCACTTCCTCATACAGAAAAGAAAGTCCATCCCACTCAAGTAGACTTAGAAACAAACGCATCCCAAACCAGGTACCACATTTCCGAATAAAAGAAATCACAGATGTCAATCTTCGGAACCATTTTTTTTTCCAACCACACGTGAAAGTTTTTAAATTGCAGGCCTTATAAACTCACCAAAAAGGTTCGCAACAGTACACAAAGAGTTGTTACGCCAATCATCCACACAAGGCATACTTGGTGATGAAAATTTCTTTGACGACAAACAGGCTTGACACTGCTTTCCTGCAAAGCAAACTAAGCGTTCAGCTTCTGGACAACTCTACCAGCTTGTTGACACAACTATGTTAGTATACTTTCAAAAACACTGGCGGGAAAACTACATAATTTTACATTCACCCGTGACCTGTATACGTTACGTGACATCACTCTAGTGGCACCCCCTTCCCATCATTAAATTTTGTTCAGCCATCTTTGTTAAGGGCACTAAGAGTGTGTGTGGTCCACGTCATCCTGCCCTTTCACCCTCCATTGGTGCATCTTGGATCTGGTTGTTTACTGTGTCTACTAGTACAAATTTGGCAGTGGCACAAAAAAAACCTGGACTTCACATGTCCGGTTTTAAAAGAAAATG
Source organism: Protopterus annectens (assembly GCF_019279795.1). Taxonomy (NCBI): domain Eukaryota; kingdom Metazoa; phylum Chordata; order Ceratodontiformes; family Protopteridae; genus Protopterus; species Protopterus annectens. The sequence continues at coordinate 1,726,970,005 of NC_056732.1, forward strand.
GTAACCGGACAATATGTCAGAAAACCGGACAGTCCGGTCAAAAACCGGACAGTTGGCAACCCTATACACTGCAGACAGTTTGCACACTTTGGATACTTTGACTGCGTTGTTCAATGAGAAAAAGAAGCACATAGTGAAAAAAATACAATCATTTTCCCTTTTTTATACACGTGATTTGGAAGTTATTTTGAGCATTTTTGTAATTATTTCAAATATTTTTATAAAACATCATTGTTTTGAACAGTTTGTTTAATCAGAAATTAATTTTGAGCATTTTTAATGCTTCATTTTATATTTGTTGAGTAAAAAAATCATTTAAGTAAGGTTTAGTACCTGGATTTAACTTTCTGACCTGTTTGCAAGTTGTTTGAGCAGTGGAGATGCTCTGCTCCTTTATATTCCTCCAACAGTAACTGTGTGCCTCATGCTCTTGAAGAAATTTTAATCTGGATCCCATTCTGACATCATGTCACTCATCCTGTACACCTCAATAAGATGAAGAGGCTTGGGTGTTCGTTTAAGTAGTTTATTATACACAAACATCTCAGGATGGAGGACTGGAACATTAAACAAACTAATAAACTGACTAACTACTACACTTGTACATGCTGCTCACTCAAAATGGCACTCTTGCTTGCAGGTGCTCACTACTTATATGAACGTGCCCACTGACTGCAATGGTTCTTAACGATACAGTACACACTCTGATCTACACAGTCCATGTAGGACATGGTACTCATGCCCTGGATTCTCCTGGTGAGGAATCTTTGTGGGCATTCCAACTGTTGCAAGTGTCTGGTTAGGTACATGCTAAAGGGAGCATTGTACTTAATGATGGGTCTGATAAGGGCTGAGTAGAGTGGTACTATAACCTCCTTGAACCTGGATGCCGTACTTTTACCTATAAGTTGAACGACATAGAAGATTTTCTTACTGTCTTTGCTACATAATGTTTGAAGGCCAGATTGCTGTCTACATATGTTCCCAGATCCCTATTGACTGGGGTAGACTCATAAGGAGGTTGTATCGATGGACAATTTCCCAAAGGAAATTATAATATATTTCTTGGCACTGAGTTTTAAACCATGGCTTTGGCACCAGTCATTTGTCTGTGTTAGACCATCTTGCAAGACGTTGATGTCATTGGGTAGTCTATAATAGCTCCCAGTTTACAGTCATCTGTGAACATGGTGATCCAATGATCTTTAACATTAGCCTTGACTTCTGAGAAGTAGATGCCAAATAGCAGAAGGCCCAGCCCAGAGCCCTAAGGTACTCCGTTGGTGACCAGTTTGTTGGTTGAGGTGGTTCACCAATCCTGACTTCTTGTGTCCCATCTATTAGTCAGCCTTTATGTCTAATTTGGAGAGTTTCTCAACAATGCCTGAGTGGGGTATTATATCAAATGCCTTGGCCAGGTCAAAGTATGCAGTATGTACTTTTTTACCCTCATCGATTGCCGTGGTGACCATCTTGAAGAACTCAACCAGGTTAAATAGGCACAACCTTCCCTTAACAAATATAAACTGGGATGAGTCCAGTGTCTGTAGGTTACCAATGTCCTTACTGGTTATTTCCATGTTAGTTTGTTCCATGTCTTTGCATATTAGACTTGTCAGACTGATGGGTCTGTAGTTCCCTGTGTGAGTTGATGGTCCAAACTTATAAAGAGGGATGACCGTTTTGATCCTCCATTCAGTTGGTATATAATCTGTTTTGTGGCTGTAGTTGAAGAATGCCTCAAGTGATCCTGATAGTTCATGTTTTAGACTATTCAGCACGCAATCAAGGATATTGTCAGGGCCCATTGAGGCAGAGTTTTTGGTCTTAGAGAGCGCTGTCAGAACCTGATCCCTGCTAATAACTGGGGAGAATGCTAGAAGAGATTTCACATGGGGTTGCAGGGGGAGTGAGGGGTGAAGTTAGAGATGAATTCATCAGTCAGTAGATTTACTATGTCTCCCATATCAGTGAAGGTGATGCCATTAACCAGCAGTTCAGCACACTGCTGTTTCTTACTTTAAGGTTCCAGACATAGCTGAAAAACATCAAGTGATTGTCCTTAACCTGACAGGTTATCTTGACCTCATATTTAGGTTCATAAGTGTTTACTAGGTTAATGATCACAAGGACCTTATAAAGCCTAGCCATGCATCCCAAATCTCCGACAAGTTCTGCTACCCTTGATAAGTGTAACCATGGGTTTGGGAGATGAAATTTTTACAAGCAGGGGCCTGAAAGATGAACTATTTATAAGTTGCCTCTGTCCATTAGAGACATAGGTGCAAAGTCAGGGATTAAGTTCCTGTTCCCCATCCAATTGCCAAGTTACACTTGAATTGGGTTAGGAAGGAACACTACTTCACATGGATGGGGAGTCTGTTCCATAGATGGGGTAGCCTCTGGGATACATACATATCTCTTCAGCAGGTCCTAGTTGTATCACAGACAAAGTTTAAGTCTTTAGAATAGGGAATTCTGGCGCTGTTTGTTTTGTGGATATGCAGCAGGTGCATCATAGTGGGATCTGACAATGCCCTGTATGCCAGGCAAAGATCTCCCCTCAAAAGCCTGTAGGAGACAGAATACAGGGATAGGGTCTTGAGGTGGTTTGTATAGGACATATTACTTACGCCCTGTATTCTTTTAGTGAGGAACCTCTGTGAACATTCCAATTGTTAGATATGCCTGGTTAGGTACATACCAAATGGGACATTGTACTCAATGATAGGTCTGATAAATGCCAAATACAGTGGAACAATGATTTCCTTGGATCTAGATGCCATACCTTTGATTTATAAGTTGTGCAACATAGAATGATTTCCTCACTACTCTAGGCACATGATGGTCAAAGGCTAGATTACTGTCTATGTGTGTTCCTAAGTCCCTGACTACTGGGTCAACACTAAGGGGTGTGCTGTCAATATGATAGTTACTAGGGGTGGAAGACTTCCTGAAGGATACTATTATGCACTTCTTGGCATTTAGTGTTAGTCTATGGCTCTGACACCAGTTGTTTGTCTGTGTCAGCCCTTCCTGGAGAACATTTGTGTCAGTGTGAGATTCAATTACAGCTCCTAATTTGCAATCATCTGCAAATTTAGTCAGTCAAAGACCATTGATACTGGCCTTGACTTCAGAGACGTAAATGCCAAAAAGGTGAGGTCCAAGGGCCAATCCCTGAGGGACTCCACTTGTGACTACCCTCTTTGTAGAGGTGGACTCTCCATTTCTAATTTCCTGGGTCCTGTCTGTGAGCCAATTGGCTACCTACCATGTGACATACAGGTTTATACTTAACCTCTTGAGTTTGTTAACAATGCCTAAGTGGGGTATTGTGTCAAATGCCTTGACCAGTTCAAGTTGGACAGCATGAATCGGGTCTATGTTAAATCATCAATCGCTTAAAAAAGTGAACGATGATTTATCGAACCCATGTAAATGAAAGCTTACAATCTCAAATGCTTAGAACAGTGATTTTTTTCCAAGGGAAAAAAATCGCTGTTCCAAAAAAAACATTACATATTTTGGGGGGCTTTGCCACTGTGCCCCCCCCACCCCCTACTTAACTATACCAACTCTGAGATCGCATTACAGTCACAAAAACAGCAAAGTAACGGAAGCGGCCAAGCAATTTCTTCCCCAGGGAAAGAATTTGCTTATATGCCATTTTACTATTTTGCCTTTTCGTGCTTTCAAGTTTGATCAAGATGCATTCGAAAGAATGCATCTTCAATCATTTAATAGGAGCCCCATGAATCATTTTGCCCTCATCCATTGCTTTGGTGACCTTCTCAAAGAAGTCCACCAGGTTGAGTAGTCATGACCTGCCTTTGATGAAACCAAAGTGAGTTGGGTCCAGTATCTGGAAGTTTACTCTATCATTATTGATCATTTTCATGATAATTCTTTCAATGGCTTTGCATATAACTCTAGAGAGACTTATGAGTTTTTAGTTTCCAAGGTCTGTTGATGGCCCACCTTTGTGCAAAGGGATGACTGTTGCTGTTCTCTATTCATGAAGCACAAATCTTGTTTGAAGGCTGCAGTTAAATAGCAGTTCCTGAGGATCATGTTTCATGCTATTTAGAAGGCTTCCTGGAATATTGTCTGGGCCTGTTGATGTAGTGTTCTTGCCTTAGAGAGAGCATTAAGGACCTGTTCCCTAGTGACAGCAGGGAGAGTTATATTTGATGGTATTTCCTGACAAAAGGTTGAGGAAGATAAAGAGGTTAAGTTGGAGCTGAATTTGTTGGTCAGTAAGTTTGTTATATATTCTGGATCAGTATAGGTGGCTCTATTTACAATTAGCTCTACACACAATTGTGTATTGCCTTTGAGATTGTGGATAGCTAAAGAATGCCTTGTGGTTGTCATTGGTCTGGGAGGCCAAACCTACCTCAAATTTGGTTTTGGTAGTATTTATTTGTCCTCTGAGTTGTTTGTTTAGTTTGATAAGAGTGCTTTTAAGCTGCTAGGTGCTGCACCTCCTAATATTTGCCGTGATTTTCTTCCTTCTGTTATACAGATGTTCTTCCTTCTATTATATTTGGCCTTGTTAGACTTAATGAGACCTCTTAGTTTATTCTTTAGTTAAATCAGAGAGCTCTTTTCTTTATGGGAGTTGCTCTATCAGATTTTGGCCATGATTTTTTTTTTATTGTTTTATATCCTGTTGAGGTGAGGATTCCATCAGTAGGGTTTGTTTTTGGTGTTTATTTTAGGCTTACTTCTGGTGGGTACAGCAGCCTCTATGCAGCCATTTACAAATTTGTACAGTGTTTCTGTGAAAAATTCTGCGTAGACATCTGTGGTCTCAGGATGGTTTGGGGGAGCTTTGAATTTTGACAAACTGACACTTAATAGAATGTAGTTTGCCTTAGAATAGTTCCTAACTGTTACTGGTTAAGATAGGTTTTCAGAATTTAATTGTATATAAATGTGGCTGTAACTGTTTTGTGAGTGTTGTCTGGATGAAAGTAACTGACCCTGTTGTCACTTGTTCAGTTTAACAGCCAGCTCCCAATAAGAAAAGTAAGGAATAAATGCATGACAGAATATCCAGACCTTCAGAACTTCTGGGGACTGATAGCCATCACACCAAGTTTGTATAAGTCAGATAATGACACGGGCTTAGTAACCTCCTGTGCCCTGAATATCACCTACTCAAAAATGAATCCTGCTCTTAGGTATACCCTGAAGGTCACTATACTGTGTGGGTGGTTTGGGACAATGTCATTTTTTCTTTAACATCTCTCCTAAACCTCAGAGGTCACTATATCTTGTGTTGGACTGGGGACCGCATGGTCATTATTTCTTTAAATTCACAAACTTCGGAAGACTGCACACAGGGTCACTATAGCTCATATAGGAGTACTGCACTCTCTCTCTCTCTCTCTCTCTAGAAATAAAGTTGGAGACATTTTTGTAATCATTATTATTTTTTTTCATTTTCCTTGCAATCAAATATATGATGTATATATAGGTGGGTGTCTTTTAGGGAGAGTAAATAAGCACATGGTTTATATATGTCTGACAGGAAATGTTATGTTTTATTTGCTTTTTCACTTTTGTCCCAGTCTGACTTCAGAAGGGTTCACAGATGCTGGTTGTCTTTTGGGGGAAGAAGAGGCATGCTGTACATATGTTCATAGGTTCACAGGAGATTACTAGACTAACAGCTTAAGAGCTCTTACAAGCTGAGTTAATATAACCTTTATTTACCCAATATATGGCCCCTAAGTGCAAGAGGATGGCATGGATTTGTGCCTATTCATTGAGTATCTTACAGATTGCCCCTGGTCATATAGGACATTACTCCCAGGTATGTAAAGCTCCTAACTGGAAAACCCCAGGCCCAGATGCAGTATATAACTTCTGTCTAAAAGTTTTAACATCTTTACATGAAGATTTAGCAATGAGTAACAACTATGTATATGTACATTGTGAAGGCTGCCAGCCTAGCCAGATAGAATTTTATAGATAATTTTATCATTTGTAAATATTAATGTGAATCACAGGCTTGTTGTCTTAAATGGGAAAACTGCTGTAAGGAAGCTAAGTCAAGCATTTTATGACTGCCTTTGATCTTTAAAGTTGGCTCCAGCCCATCTAGGTGAAGACATTCTTTCTATTGTCTTAACCAAGAGTTAAATTGCAAATGTATTTTTATTGCTCTGCTTCCTAACCAACTGCAAGATAACACAAGGAGATGTTAAGAATGTAAATGTAGTTTCTGTTAGCCTGGGAACCCAGGGAAGTGTAAAGAATGATGTAATGGGAACCAGGAATGTGATTTAAAAAACAGAGAGAATCAGAGATTGTGAAGCATTTTTGTCTTGACCATCCAACTCAGCACTGTCTTGCTTTATATGTAAGTTTATTTTAGATTTATGTTTTCTCTTAGAAATAGCTAGAAACTAGAAAGATTAGACTAAGTGTTTTTCTGTGATGTCAGAACTGTACTACTGAATTATTAAGTATTTCTCTGTGATCTCTGAACTCTTGATTAGCACTGTGTAGTAAAAGGTATTGTCTTGTGTTTTGACTATTTGTTATTAAATACTTTAAACCCTTTCAACTGTGGCTGTTTTTGTAGAGATAATTTAAGCTCTTTAGAGTACTTGTACTCCTTGTGTAAAATTGTACAAAGCCACTCCAATACCTTTAGCCGTGGGCTATACTACCAATGGGATAATAATATCGCACAGTAATAATTGGACACCCTTTTAAGGGCCTTTGAGTAGCTGATAAATATTAGTGGGTGGTGGCAGTGATTTCTACTGTATAGTCTGGGTAAAAGGGGCACAGCTGAAGAACCTGTGCCAGCCTTCCCCAGGAGTATCTGTGTGGTTGTATAAACTCTTATCTCAAAGTGTATGTTTGTCAGCTACTTGGGCAGGGACATAAAGCACTGGTTGGACAGAGAGAGTGCTGGAGGTTTTAGCTTGCCCAGCTGGCTGAAATCTGGAGCCTGTAGCTGTGCCAGTGGAGAGTCTTATTGGGGACCTGGAGAGCAAGGGAGCAACTAGCCCCGGACTGACTGTGATCTCTGTGTACTCTTAAGGGAAATTGCACTTTACTGTGTATATCTGTTATCCTTTCCTCCTACATGAGATGCCCTTCACTTGTGTTAGTGGTGAGGATTGAGGCTCCTTGATTGCTGGGCCAGGGCACAGGTATCACACACATCCTGAACAGACACCAGCCTGGTTAACAACAAGAAAAACGATACTCATACTTAAGAGTGAGCCTTAAAGCTATCCTAACAACTATAGACCAACATCTTGCATTCCAATGATGTATAAAGTATGCAGTGAAATTGATGCCAACAGAGCTTATAGTCATTTAGAAGAAAACTCAATCATAGTAATAGAACAAAAGGGTAATAAAAGAAAGTCATATGGAACAAAGGATCATTTGTTATCAATTAAAGTCATAATGGAGAACTGTAACCTTCACTGTTTGATTACATTACAGTAACAATGAAAGAGTGGCAAACCCCTTTGTGGTTAAGCCATGATAAAGGACAAATTATTATTCCAGGGATAAAAATTCAAAGGGAGATATTCCATGGTAACTCTCTGCACCACTGCTCTTTTGTCTTGCCCTTAAAGCTGACTACTTAACAGACAGGTTATGGCAACAATTTGGCTCCCAGAAAACAACAAAGTGTAAAGACTTCATCTTCTTTGTGTAGATGATTTAAAACTGTATAGTTCATCAGATGAGGAATTGAAAGCACAACTGCAAGTGGTCAAAACCTTTTCAGATGGTATTAGAATGTCATTTGGTCTTGATAAATGTGCAAAAGCAACCTTTAAAGCAGGAAAGCTGCAGCACCAAGAAAACATCAGTTTGGGAGGATAATTTGATTTAAAAGAACTTGAGAAAGGGGGAGTGTATAAATACTTGGGAAATGATGAAGGATCAGCAAAAAAACACAAACAAATGTGAATGAATCTTAGTAAGGAATATGTTATACTCAAATTAATGTAACTGAAGAAAACAAGGCACAGAAACATGACTGGAAGCATAAAATGTTATGCTTCCAGTTGTGTTTCTGTGCCTTGTTTTCTTCAGTTACATTTGTCGTTGGCTTGCAGGCACAGTTCATTCCTTAGGGGATTCTCTTCTTTTTTTCTGAGGCTTAGATTAATACTGAAAACAGCTTTGCCACCTAGGAACAAAGTCTAAGCTATAAACCAATTTGCTTTTCCTGTACTATCTTACAGTTTTGAAGTGATTGATTGGCCCCAAAAGTTGTTGGATAGGTTAGACAGGAAAACAAGAAGGATGCTTCATGCTCATCAAATGATTTATAAAATCAGTGAAAACCAAGATTATATATTCCCCATTATGCAGTCATGGGACAGCATGCATATCTACTAACCTCACAAGACCCAAACATAGCAAAGTTTTGAAACATGAGGAGAATAAGTCTAAGATGACTTCCCTGCTTAGTTCAGCAGAAGCATATCGGCATCAAGTGGGAATGGAAATCAAACCAGAAGCAGATAAAAATCAGGCAGCAACTGAATGTGCCAAAATATATATAAGGTGAAGGATCAGATGAGAAGACAAAAAATGTGGAAAATGCAGAAATGCAGTTGGAAGTATACAAAACTCATGGAACAACTTCATGTTGATTAGGATCGAATTCATGAATGGTTAAGGAGAGGTGAATTTAAACCAAAAGACAAAAGGTTAATATTGGCAGCCCAGGGTAGTGGACTACGTACACATTGGTTTACAAAGTCCATTGAATATGTGGAAGAAATAAACAAATGTAGGTTTTGTAGATTTTGTAAAACAGAATTGTAACAGTCGCACATCTTGTTGCTGATTGCTGGGGGGAAGGACTGTATACTGAAATACATAATAATGTGCCAAGACTGTTGCATTGTGGAGTGCAAATATTATGATATTGATGTGGCTGAAGAACACTGGAAACATGAACCACAAAGCATTATAGAAAATGATGAAGATTATATTACATGGGATCACCAGTTAACAACAGTTCAATAAAGAGATGCAAGAAAACCAGATATAGTTGTCCATGGAAAGTAGATGAAAGTAGCATTGATCATTGAAATTGCTACACCAAGTGTCTACAGTGTCTTACATAAAGAGAGATACAAAGTCATAAATACCAGGACTTGCAGGCAGACATGATGGCAATGTGGAAGAAGGATACTCAGACAGCTCCAGTAGTATAACAGCAACAGATCTTATTAAAAAAAAATTACAGCTGTACTTAGATATGTTACCGATACATGTAACTCCTTAAGAATTGCAGAAGGAATCATTACTGGGCAAACTGCAGGTGCTGCAAAGAACACTTCTGGCTACCATTAAAGATTAAAACAATACTAATTTCATGAACTTTAATCATACTTTGACTTAGGAATGGGGTCCTTTCCCATCATGGAATTAGAAACCCAAAACGCCTTGGAGAAATTTAAACAGTGAATTTGTAATTCTCCATCCACTGAGCCAAAAGTCCTTATAACATGTATGACAGTATAGGTTTCCAGATATCACACATTAACAAGGAATATGAAAATTAAATTTTGTCTTATAATGATTGCCTACATAAAGCAAACCATTCTTTGTGCATCTTTGTTAAGCTATTTGAGACAAATGTTTTTCTCAAATTGTAAATCTTCCAGTTTATAGAGACAATTTCTTTGACTACATCCTTACAAGTACTGCCCCTTCCTGCATATCATCATGAGTCTCTTCCATCACCAAGTCCAGACATCTTTGTTAGAACTAGCTGAACCAGGCCAGCTTACCATACTGAATTCAGAGATTACTTTGGAGCCATGCCATTATTATATTATTCATAGGTGTTTACTAGGCTAATGACCACAAGGGCCATTTTCAACCTAGCCATGCATCCCAAATCTTTGACTAGTTCTGATACCCTTGATAAGTGTAAGCATGGGAGTGGGAGATGAACCACTTACAGGTTACCTGTTTGCATCACAGACATTATCAGTTGGTTACAACTTGGAGAAATTCAGAAGCACCATCTAGGGACCATTTGCTGAGGCTGCTAAATATATCACAGAGTTCTCTTCTCACATAAATACTGTACTGAGACATCTATCCTTATCCATCATTAGTATAGTGGAGGATTCAAAAATAAATCCTTATAATGGAATTCTTATATAAATGAACTGTAAAAAGATGAAGAAATTACTTATTTGATATAAAATTTCCCTTCCTCTTCCTTAAAAGGATATGAAACTGATGAATATAGATCTAACACATATAATCTGAATTGTGTAATTTAAGCTATGAACTACAAGTGACCACTTCAGCCAGGGGTAATCACAAGGCAGGCTTTTATGAATCTTATTAGGAGACTCAGAAGCAATATACAACACTGTGTAATGAATGGATTCTGCAGGTCACATCTATTCTAGTTCCAAGGATTTCACTGATATCCTGGTTAATAAGTTTGTCTCTAATTTCACTCCACCCATGTATCCTGCACTCCTGCCCCACAACCAAGCCAGCGCTATAATAAAAAAAAAAAAAACAGCAGCACTATAGGCCATGACACCATACCTGTCTCTCTCCTAGTTAAAGCAAAATACAACCCTTCCTGAATGTCTTCATCCTTATCCATGTCATAGCGGAGTTATTGAGAACTATAAGAGGTGACCCACCAGTAACCTCAGCAGCTACCAGTCTAGTGTCATTTGTAAAGTTATGGAGTAGTCCATATAGTTCATGGCCAGACTCATAAACAATGAAATTAGTGACCTGCAATCCCTCATCCCTAATCTTGTCTATTCAATTGAGATGATTTCCTTGAAAGAGTTACTGGTGGGCTGGAAGTGTATCGGTCTAGCCACATCACCTTTCTGGCCCTAGCAAATATCTTTGATACAATCCGCTATTCTAGCATTATTGACAAACTTACCAATCTAGACATTAACACCTACACTGCTCTTCAAATTTTCCCTTAAAACTAGCCAATTTTCACCTTAAGCACTCAAACCAGCTTCTCCTAGCCCAGCACTTGTTTGAAATCTACAGTAAGCACTTATTAACCCTAGCACACAATCCCCCACATTTGTCTGGAGGGAACAGTCTCTATACTTCCCCACTAGTCAAAAAGAAAACAGTTTATTTCTACCTATTCAGGCATGTCCAAGGTCAAGTTTCTGGTGTACTCTCCAGTCTACCTGATGAATATGGGCATCTTGAGGCAATGTTACAACTGCCTCATGTACACAGACAACCCTCTCCTCCTACCACCTAACACTAAAATCTATCAGAGATACACTTATACAGCCAAGCTAGAGGCAAAGCTCTCTCCAACCAGGACTGGAACAGACAGTCAAGAGGAGAAGGTATTAACTCCCAACACCCCACTTGCTTCACATAGACCGATTAAACCTGCATCTCCAAAACCCACACATAGAAACACAAAGACATTTTCGGAGGCTCTAAATAAAAATCTGCCAAAGCAACAAAGACCTCTAAAACAGACATACAAGCAACCTCCACCCACAAACACATGCCAAGCAACACACAGCCCACAAACTCGGTGTGCCACACAACCACAGCCCTTAAGGCAAAACAGCATACCCAACACACTAGTCATAGGTGACTCTATAGTCAGGCAAACTGGCGTCCCACTCACCAGGCTGGACAAAGAGAAGGTTACTGTCAGCTGCTTGTTGGGTGCTAGAATCCACCACATAACACAGGCACTCAGGTCACTCCAAAACAAGTACAAATATGACTCTGTCATTGTCCATGTTGGTGTGAATGACCTGAGGTGTACCTCCCTGCACTACATGAAAAGAGACATGGAAGAACTCTCGGATCATGTAGCCCAGGCAGGTATGACCCTAGCCCTAAGTAGCATCCTGCCTTCACCAAGAATGATACCACAGTACAAGGATAAAATGATCAACTTTAACAATTGGCTAAGCTTCTGGTGTCATTCAAAAAATGATCAACTTTAACAATTGGCTAAGCTTCTGGTGTCATTCAAAGGGGATCCAGTATCTGTCTGTTTGGGATGACATGATCGACAGGCCACGATGCTTCACCAGAGATGACCTGCACCTGTCACCTCTGGGATTCCGGATACTGGCCAAGGCTCTTGCTGTCCCTATAGCACCTTTTTAGGCAAGGTTCAAAGGACAAATTCACCACCGTAAAAAGTACAAGTAACCAAAAACTATTGGGTAATGCTGCTCAACGCTAGGTGTTTAAACCTCAAAATGCACTCACTCGAGGCACTCCTCAAAATAAAGAACATCGATATCTGTGCAGTGACTGAGACCTGGTTCAAAGCTCCAGAGAGCACCCCAGCACTACCAGGCTACAATTTATACCACACCTTTCGGCCACAAAACCCGGAACAAAACACTAAGGACGGAGGTTTGTCCATATTCATCAAGGATAACCACACCTCCAGGCTAGTTGCAAAGCACAATGCCTCTGAAATCATTCAAGTACAACTAACCCTGGCCAAAACTGCATCCCAAATTGTAGCTTGCTACAGATCACCCACCATGACCCTGGACCCCCACTCCTCATTCCTGGAGACATTGGAAAAATTAGGGTAAAACCAAATACCCTAATAATGGGCAATTTCAATTACCCCAACATAAACTGGGATAACTACTCTTGTACAAATTCCTTTGCTCAACGGTTCCTGGAATTTATAAACTGTAAGGCCCTGGATCAACTTACGAACACCCCCACCAGGGGCAGCAATATACTGGATCTGGTCATTACCAACATGGGTGACCAGTGCTCCATACCCGAGGTCAACTCCTCATTGGTTATATCAAACCATAAACTAACCAGCCTAGATATCCACATCCCACCACCACCCCCACTCAAGAAAACCACCATAACAAAATTTCCAAAGCAAACTTTTTGCTACTCAAGACAGAGGTGGCAAACTTCGTGACACCCCTGCAGATGGACAATACAGTCATGACTGTTGAATCCTACACAAATGCACGCTACAAGCACCTACATGAGTGCATGGATTGTGCTATCCCAAACAAAACCAAGACTCAGTCCTCCAAAAAAAGGAAACCTATCTGGTGGACCCCTGCCATAAACAAACTCTACAACAGAAGGAGGAAACTATTACAAAAAAGAGTAAAATCCCATGAATGGAGGACCTCCCTGACCAGCCTCAGCAAGAAGCTAAGATCCCTCACAAAATCCACCAAGGCGAGTTTCAAAAGAAAAATTGCTACGGATTCCAAAGACAACCACAAAGCATTCTTCAGCTATGTCAAGAATCTCAATGGCAGCTCTCAGATCTGCTCTAAGCTACAGCACAATGGCACAAAATATACTGAACCAACTGATATTGCCAACATCTTGGCAGATAGGTTCAGTGCAAACTTTACCCCCCCCTCACCCCCTAAAGAGCTCATAACTATACCAGAAGAATGTAGAGCCCTGGTAATCACAAACACACAGGTAAAAATGGCACTCTTCAAAGCCAAAAACACAGCATCCATGGGACCGGACAACATCCCAGGCTGTGTCTTACATGAACTTCAAAACAAACTAGCCCCCCCCCACCTAAACACCATGTTTAATCACAGCCTCACCACAGGCTATGTACCCACTGAATGGTGCACAGTAACAGTTATCCCACTCCACAAAGGCACCACAGACCCCGGAAACTATCACCCTATTAGTCTGACAAGCAAGGCCATAGAGCATATCATCATGGAACTCATAAACAAGGACATTGGAAACCTCCAAACTTTGGACCCCACCCAGTTCAGATTTGTAAAGGGTAGATCATGTCTCCTAAACCTGGTAGACTTCTTCGAAGCAGTTACCAAAGCCATAGACGAGGGTAAGGTGGTCCACACAGCATACTTAGACCTCGCAAAGGCCTTTGATACCATCCCCCATTCAGGAATTATAGATAAACTCACTAATCTAAACATAAACCCCTATGTCACAAGATGGGTTGCCAACTGGCTCAAGGACAGAACCCCGACAGTGAGAGTTGCAGGCTCCAGATCCAACTCCAAACCAGTGACAAGTGGACTGCCCCAGGGCTCAGTCTTGGGACCCCTCCTATTCGGTATCTACTTTTCCCAAGTGCAAGCGAACACCGAAGGTCTATGGCTAACCAAGTTCGCAGGTGATTGCAAACTGGGTGCCATAACTGATTCTCCTGCTGACATAGACATCCTTCAAAAGAGCCTCACCGAAATGGATACCTGGTTCCATAGTCATGGCCTCAAGCTAAATGCCAAAAAGTGCATTGTCATCCCCTTTGGTAAAAACCAAGTACCCATGAACTATCACATAGGTGGCAGTTCACTTAACAGAGAGAGTCTGATAAGAGACCTTGGGACCCAGGTGGATAGTAACCTCTCCTTTGATAATCACATCGCCACAGTGGTCAGAAAATCCTTCTATGTGGCCCACCTAATCACAAAAGGGTTCACATCTACAAAAAAGGAGGTCATTGTCCCCCTCGATTCATCACTCATTAGACCCATTATTGAGTACAAGACCCCTTTTGGGATGTACCTCACAAGACACCTACAACAACTGGAGAGGCTGCAGAAGTACCTCACCAAGAGGATTACTGGCCTCAAACAGATGCCCTATGCTGACTGACTTAAGAAACTCCAACTTTACTTGGTCGCATATCACCTACTCAGAAGTGATCTCTGTCTGACATACAAAGCTATGTCAAACCCAGAATTGTTGGACATGCTCCACTTAAAGAAATCCCAGTCTCTCTGAGCTACATGCTCTAGGGACCTAAAATTCACCAAAAAAATAAACAGGACTTGCTGGAGGGATAGATTCTTGTCCCAGACACTTCCCATGCCCTGGAACAAAATTCCCATCTACGTTAAGCAGAGCTCCTCATTAGCACTCTTCAAGAAAAACCTTGATGAGTGGATGGGAAATAGGAAATTTACCCCGGGGATTGCCTCTGTGGTTCTACTAGACATAGGCACAGGAAATTAATCTATGTGGGTGGTGAAAGCTAAGACATTTTTTGACTAGGCTTAATTATGCCCTCAGGCTGATAGCCTATTAACTACCTATGAACCTATGAACCTATGAACATCACACATTCATGTACAAACACAGAGAGACACACACACACACACACACACACACACACACACACACACACACACACACACACACACACACACACACATACACACACACACACACACACACACACACGCACACACGCACACACGCACACACACACACACACACACACACACACACACACACACACACACACACACACACACACACACACACACATACTCTAGCTATCCTACAACTAACCCACTACTGCAACCCCCATAAATATATGCATGCCAAGTGTACAGAGTGCAAAGCCTTCTCTGTTGTAGGTTAGCAGGGTATTACTGCATACAGTAATTTGTTGATTGAAGTGTACAAAGTGCAAAGACTTCTCTGTTGTAGGGTAGCAGGGTATTACTGTGGCAAAGCTTTCTCTGCTGTAGGTTAGCAGGGTATTACTGTGGCAAAGCCTTCTCTGTTGTAGGTTAGCAGGGTATCACTGTGGCAAAGCCTTTTCTGTTGTAGGTTAGCAGGGTATTACTGTGGCAAAGCCTTCTCTGTTGTAGGTTAACAGGGTATTACTATGGCAAAGACTTCTCTATTGTGGGTTAGTGGGGTACTACTGTGGCAAAGCCTTCCCTGTTGTAGGTTAGCAGGGTATTACTGTGGCAAAGCCTTCTCTGTTGTAGGTTAGCAGGGTATTACTGTGGCAAAGCCTTCTCTGTTGTAGGTTAGCAGGGTATTACTGTGGCAAAGCCTTCTCTTTTGTAGGTTAGCAGGGTATTACTGTGGCAAAGCTTTCTCTGTTGTAGGTTAGCAGGGTATTACTGTGGCAAAGCCTTCTCTGTTGTAGGTTAGCAAGGTATTACTGTGACAGCCTTCTCTGTTGTAAGTTAGCAGGGTATTACTGTGGAAAAGCCTTTTCTGTTGTAGGTTAGCAGGGTATTACTGTGGCAAAGCCTTCTCTGTTGTAGGTTAACAGGGTATTACTATGGCAAAGACTTCTCTATTGTGGGTTAGTGGGGTACTACTGTGGCAAAGCCTTCCCTGTTGTAGGTTAGCAGGGTATTACTGTGGCAAAGCCTTCTCTGTTGTAGGTTAGCAGGGTATTACTGTGGCAAAGCCTTCTCTGTTGTAGGTTAGCAGGGTATTACTGTGGCAAAGCCTTCTCTTTTGTAGGTTAGCAGGGTATTACTGTGACAAAGCTTTCTCTGTTGTAGGTTAGCAGGGTATTACTGTGGCAAAGCCTTCTCTGTTGTAGGTTAGCAAGGTATTACTGTGACAGCCTTCTCTGTTGTAAGTTAGCAGGGTATTACTGTGGAAAAGCCTTCCCTGATGTAGGTTAGCAGGGTATAACTGTGGCAAAGCCTTCCCTGTTGTGGGTTAGCAGGATATTACTGTGGCAAAGCCTTCTGTATTGTGGGTTAGCAGGGCATTACTGTGGCCAAAGAAGACAAAACAACAGGATACAAATCCAAGAAATATGATTCAGTCCCCCCTGGTAAAAGAGTGTTATATTTTAAAATAAGAACTGCTTCTTTATATAATAATATATTTTTCAACAATGCAGCATCACCAGTTCTAACAAACACTTTTTCTAAAACTGTAGCCTGTATCAAATAGAAGTCACTGTTGTGTTTTCCATGAAATGCATAGGAATAGAACTTTTTGTTTTGTGCTTTTTAATGTCCCTAATGTGTTCTTGCAACCTGACTTTGAATTTTCTTTTATTCTGTCCAATATAAAACAGGTTGCAGGGACACATAAGACAATATATAATACCATCAGTGTCACAGGAAAATCTATTAACGGGTTCAAATTTCTTACCATTAATTTTATTAAAGTTAAGAACAATACACACACATTACAATTATTACAGGGTATTGTGCCAACACATCTTAAAGATGACATAACATTTTCATCTGGTAGCACAAAATAAGCTTTGACCAATTTGTCTTTAAATTCTGCCCCCTTCTGTATGAAATAGATGGCTTGCTACAAATTATTTTATTTAACTTAATCATCTATTTTACAAAGTACAATAATATTTAAACAAGTTACAAATCTTTTCACTCAAAATGTTATAAGGAGAAACAAAAAACATTTTATTGAAACTGTCAGTCTCATAGATGCCTTTTATGTTTTTATGTACATGATATTGCTCAGAATATAATCCATCGATTTTCCCCACAGCTTCTAACACAGTGCTCGTATCATATCCCCTCCGCAGAAACATAAGCAATGTTTGATGAACTTCCTTATATAAATCTATTTCATTGTTACAAATTCTATATAGCCTAACTAATTCCCCATAAGGTAGGGACTTTATTGTGTGAGGGGATGGCAGCTAGTGCCATACAAATACTAGCTCCCATCTATAAATTTACGATGTATGGAAGTTCTAATAAATCCATCCTCAGAGCCAGTTAAATGCAGCTCTAAAAAAACTAATCTCCTTACCACACTGTAAGCCATCAAATTCTAAACCATATATATTGTTACTAATATCTTTCAAAAAATCCTGAACCTCATTCATACTGTTCTCACATACAAAAATCAAATCATCTATATTATATCTGTAAAAAAGTAAAACATGTTCTTGAAAAAATTATTCTTATAAATATAATCCAATTCAAATTTAGCCATAAATAAATTGGCATACAGGGGACAAAAGATGCCCCCATGGCTGTGCCCTGTAATTAATGACAGATAACATTATTAAAACTAAAATAGTTATTTAATAAATAGAACTGTAATAGTTCTATTATATAGTGTGATACTGGACTGTCTTCCAAAAAGTGCTGCAAGGCTGCTATACCATCTCTGTGTCTTATATTAGTATATAAACCTTGCACATCGATAGAAATCCAGTACATATTAGCATTCCACTTGATTTTGGATATTTTGCCCAGAAAATTACAGGAATCCTTTATATCAGAAGGGAGCTTCTCTACATAAGACAACAAAAAGTTGTGCAAAAATCCCTCAGTACTATGAAGGAAATAACTAGTAGTTGACACAATCGGTCTACCAGGAGGGTTGATACTGTCTTTATAAATTTTCAGAAGAAAGTAGAAAGTGATCATATTACAGCCCTCCACACTGAATTTTGTTTCAAGTTCTCAATGAGTAAAATACCCTAAATAGCAACCTTTTTCTAATAAACTAATAAACCTTTATCTGTTGTAGGTTAACAGGGTATTACTGTGGCAAAGCCTTCTCTTTTGTAGGTTAGCAAGGTATTACTGTGGCAAAGCCTTCTCTGTTGTAGGTTAACAGGGTATTACTGTGGCAAAGCCTTCTCTGTTGTAGGTTAACAGGGTATTACTGTGGCAAAGCCTTCTCTGTTGTAGGTTAGCAGGGTATTACTGTGGCAAAGCCTTCTCTGTTGTAAGTTAGCAGGGTATTACTGTGGCAAAAGCCTTCTTTCTTGTAGGTCAGCAGGGTATTACTGTGGCAAAGCCTTCTCTGTTGTAGGTTAGCAGGGTATTACTGTGGCAAAGCCTTCTCTGTTCTAGGTTAGTTGGGTATTACTATGGAAAAGCATTCTCTGTTGTTGGATAGCAGGGTATTACTGTGGCAAAGCCTTCTCTGTTGTAGGTTAACAGGGTATTACTGTGGCAAAGCCATCTCTGTTGTAGGTTAACAGGGTATTACTGCACACAGTAATTTGCTGAGTGAAGTTTACAGAGTGCAAAGCCTTCTTTGTTGTAGGTCAGCAGGGTTTTACTGCATCCAGTAATTTGTAGATTGCTGCTACAGCTGCTGTTTGCTGTTCATTTTTATTAGTTGCTAGTCATTTTGACATAGATCCTTGAGGATAGAGAATTACAGTGTGTAGCTATTATTGCCTTGACTGTATCTGTATTAATAAGATAGCATATTGTTACTTGATGTTAAATTGTTTCCTAATTGTTGCTCATTTCTGTGCAATAATTCAGAAAGGATAGCATATTACTAAGTGCAGTTCCTTCAAGGTTGGCTCCTGTATGCTGTCCATTTGTGATCAAGCAATTCATTAGGGGTACTGTACCACAATGAGAGCAATTACCTCTAGCTTGATTGGTTTGCTGTTCCACATTGTGTTCTGCAAATTGTTTCCTAATGTATTAACTACTATTTATTGTCAAACAGTTTTTCATTTTTTTCTTACTAGCTCTTTTGTCATTCAGTGTAGCTCCTTAAATTTCACTACTGTCATCATGGAGTCCAATCAAGCTTATTTTTCCTACCTTGACAGTCTACTAGTCATATATTTACTGATGCAGTGTAACAACTACCTCAGGTTTACTGATAACCTTTTGCTTCTGGGCCACTCTGACACTGTTTAAGAGATACCCAATTGATTATTCAAGCTGAAGGTATAACTCTCCACACCACTAGATGGCAGTAAACAGCAATATCATGCCAAATCAGCATATGCTAAGATATCCATAAAATCCTTTCCTAAGCCTCCCAGGTACGAACATAGTAAAGCTCATCAGATCAGACAAATACCTTTAACTTTGGGTCTATATTAAATGGTCAAAAGTGCATATGTGCATCTACATAAAAGTTGACACATAATGCACGAAAATTCAAAATAGCGAATGGCCACATAAGCAAAATTTTCCCTAGGGAAAAAACTTATGCGGCAATTCGCTAAACAAATAACATTTACCACTGCAAAGTTACTACCACTGCAAACTTCTTCTTCTAAAGACACTTGGGTCTTCAGTGAATCATAAGGTTCTGGTTGTGGGTGACTCCATTGTTAGACAAACTGACCCCAGGGTCTATATTATATTCGCAAATGCTTAGGTTGTCAAATACAACATGATCGACACCTATTCAGTGAACGCACAAGTCAGCGAAAGCTCACAACTCAGAAAAACACATCACCAAATATCTTTACTTGGCCAACACCGTTCCACCCACTAACGAAAACAAAACACACTTCCCACTACATCGCTCGCTACATACTACCCACCCAAACAAATTAAATAAACCACATACATACACTAACTTAAACCCTACTTCTAAACCTAAACTAACCCCTACATACATTACTTTCTATGCACTTACCTTAACCCGCAACCTAACCCTAAGGTCCGTAACTATCGCACACTTACCTTACGGAGCTACACCGCAGAAGGACCTACAATGCCGAATCGGGATTTCAAATTTTGCAGTTTCCAGCATTCAATGTACTCGCTGTTCACTCATTAGGTGTCGATCATGCCGTGTTCAACAACCTAAGCGCTCACAAATATAATATAGACCCTGACCCCACACTCATCGGACTGGACTGTCTGTCTGTCTGGTGTTAAATTGGGGAAGTTACAAGGGCCCCTACAACATTTCACCATCTCAGACAGGAGTATTACCGTGTGGTTGTATATGTGGGTTTGAATGAATTTAGGCACTTGACACTGAGGGAGATGCAGAGAGATACTACTGAGCTCTAACCCAGCCACTAGCGTATGCACAAGCCAGTGTATTTCTTTGTGCCGATCCCAAGCCCGGATAACTATTTTTATTTATTTATTTTATTTTACATTTGTTGACTGGGATAGTCCGACTGGAATCATGCCCATTTTCAGCAGAGGCATGGGGATAAAAGCTCCAAGTCAGACAGTTACAATTAAAAACAGTTATAAACAATGTAGGCATTTTACAGATTTGATATATACAAAGAATGTAAAAGCAAGTTCACAGGATAAAGTTTCCCATAGGTTAAACACAGGGGAAATTTTAACAATATTTTGACAAATAATTCTCATTTTAGATAAGAGTTAGCCAGGCTTGTTGCAGTGCCAAAGCCAGTTTAGAGCCAGATGTTGTTTGAGTCTGGTTTTAAATTGGGTTAGGGAGGAGAGCAATGTAATATCAGCTGGGAGTAGGTTCCAGACTCTGCCAACAGAGTTTGCAAAAAGGGATTCACTGGCTGCATTGCTGGTTTTGATAGTTTGAATTAGTAGTTTGTTTGAGGATCTAAGCAGTCTCAGATTGTTATAGGGGGTGATAATATTTTTAAGAGCTGGTGTTTTATCCAGGTTATGGAGGATTTTCTTGGCTACAGTCAGAAGGTTAAATTGAATAAGACTGGAAAGTTCTAGCCACTCAAGTTGTTTAAAGTTAATGCAGTGCTGTGTTCTAAAAGGCAGACCCGTGGCAAACCTGGCAATGTGATTGTAACATGTTGGCAGTCTATTAAGTACAGACTTGTTTAGATTAGAGAGAAGGGGGGAAGCATATAGAAGGGCTGATTAGCTGGAGGTGTTAAGAAGGCTTTAATTCTATATAGTGACCCAAGTTTCTTATTGACAGTCTTGATCAATTGGTTTACGTATAGGTCAAATTTTAGGTTATTATCAATAATGACACCCAGTAGCTTTGTATAGGGGTCAGGGGAGTTTTTAGTCCCATCTTTTGCATTTATGGTGAATGTAAAAATTGCAAACCTTTGTTTGGGGAAAAAATAGCAGCATTTTAGTTTTTTGGGGGATTTAGTAGCAATTGACTTTCAGAGAGCCAGGTTTCTATGGTATTAAAGGCGGACTGGGTAGCAGACCTCAGTTCTGCAGGAGATGTAGCTGAACAAATAAGGGTGGAGTCATCAGCGTATTGGATACAGCTGACATTGGGGATGACAGTATGTAGGTCATTAATGAAGATGGAAAATAGTAGGGGTCCTAATATAGAACCTTGTGGGACACCAAGGATGTTAGATAATAGGTTAGAGAGCTTATTCTGCCAGAGAACAGCCTGCTGCCTCTCACTGAGGTAGGATTTAAACCATTGAAGGGCTTTAGAAGCTAGGCAGAAAGTCTGCAGGGAGTGAATCAGTAGATGGTGATCCACCATGTCAAATGCCTTGGAAAGATCCAGGAAGAGGACTGAGGATATTTGATTGTTGTTATGATTATTATTGATGGTACTGGTAAATGCTAGCAGGGCGGAGGTCATGCTATGGTGTGGACGGAAGCCGTGTTGGGTATCTGCCAAGAGGTGATTTTGGGTTAGGTGGTGCGTGCGTTGTTTGTGTATACATTTTTTCCATGATCTTTGCAAGTGGAGAAAGTATAGCTATCGAAGGAACTACCAACAAAGGAAGCAGAATAATCCAAAAACAACGACCACAGATCCAACACCAAAGGTTTATTGCACACAAGTCCTTAGCGCCTCGGCCTTCACCTTCCAGGAGAATAACCTCAAATAACTTACAAGCATTTTTATACACCATTCAATAAAATAATCAAATTATTCAATTACCAATTATATAATTAATCATAAAAAAACTCTCCAATTACATTCCAAATTCATACCTCTCGGTGCCATAGTATCATATTTCTATTTTTTAAAGTATAGCTATCAGTCTATAGTTGGAGAATTCTGTAGAGGAACCTCCTTTATGTAGTGGGATTACATAGGATGTTTTCCAAATGGTGGGAATTTTAGCCTCAGCTATGGTCTGATTAATTAATATTGAAACTGGATAGGCAATAGCATCTGCTGATTTTTGAAGGTATTCAGCAGGGAGTTGGTCAGCAGAGAGAGAGAGTGGTGGGTTTTAATTTTTTGATTAAGGTGCGAATAAATGAAGTAGACATTGGTTGAAAGCTGAAAGAGAGTAAGCTTTTTGGGTGGTTCTATCATCGCCAGGAGATTAGGGAGGTAGTTGGCTAGCTAGGGCTTGAATTGTCTCAGTAAATAAATGATTAAAACTGTCTGCTACATTCTCAGGGGCTTTATCAGTGGTAGTGGTGGGGATAGGGGTAGAAGTTTTACCAGAATGAAGCAAATTATTCAGACCTGCCCAGAACTTCTGAGGGTTGTTCCGGTTGACTATTTGTAAATTACAGTAGTATTGTTTTTTGTCTTGTAGTATAGATTTTTTGGTTTCATTCCTAGCTTGTCGGTATTTAACATGATCACAGGGGTCTTTAGTAGAGCGCCATATAGCCCAAAGTTTGTTTCTGTAGATAATTTAGATACTGTAGATAGAAAGCTATGGTGCAGTTTTTGCTTTAGTTCGCTTTAAGCAGGCAGATGCATGCCAGTTAAGGATTTCAAGAAATTTATTGTTAAAATATACAACTGCCTCCTCCAAAGGGAGGTGTAATAACATAGACCAATTACAGGAGTTAAGTTCCTGATGGAATTTGGCAGGGTCAAAGTTGTTTTTGTTTCTGACTTTTCTAAGTAAGGGTATTTGCGGATTATTGGATTTTTGTTTAACTATATAAGTGAGAAGGTGGTCACTTAGGTCAACGGGGAGGGTACCAGCAGTGTACAGTTGGGGGTTACTATTTACGAGTAGCCAGTCGAGTATGCTCTCCTTTTGGTTAGGTTTACCTAGCCTGGTAGGGGTAGATATGAGTTGTGAAAATGCATGCAGGATAATGTGGGTAGTAGGGGACTCTAAGGAACAGGTGCCCCAGTCTATATTAAAGTCTCCAAATAGTAGGGTTTCTCGGGGGTAGTGACATGCTATCCAGTGTAGGGTGTCTTTGAGTGTGGCTATATTATTACCCAGGGGAATATGCATACAGATGATGTTTATACATTTACTCTTGCTAATCTGCAGTCTGGTGGCAAGAATTTCTGAATTACTAGTCTGAGGTGGTTGGTTAATAGCTAAGGTTACATTCAGTTCAGATTTGTATAGTATTGCTAGCACCCCCTTCCTAGAAGCATGATCCAACCTGTGTATGTTATACCCAGGTGGTAACACTTCATTGTCAGTAGTGTGAGGTTTTAACCAGGTCTCAGATAAACAGAGAATGTCAGGGGAGTGGACAGCCAGGAGTGCATGCAGTTCATGTATTTTGTTATTAATACTTCTAATATTGGGATGACAGGCTAGGAGAGAGTTAGATAGTCTACTGTTTGTAGTTTTAAGGCTTAGGTTAAAGGTAGTGGGGGTGTTTATATTAGTAGTAGATGGGCCAGGGTTGGGGTGAACGTCACCACTGAGTATAATATTGCTTATATCTAGAGCTAAGGTGCCAGGGATTGGTATTCTGAAAAAGAGAATAAGTAGTTAAGTTGAGCCCAATGTTACTAGGATGGCTGAAAGAGGAATGTTTTACCATTGAGGTTATAGTTTGGCCTTTTGGGTAATGATAACCAGTAAGCAATTGGTTTTCATACAAGGTAAGTGCATAAGTGACTAACAGAATGGGTAGTAAGGAGTATTATACCATGGCCCCCTATTAATATTCCAAAACGTGCACGCTGATTGGCCAGCGTGCACGTTGTAAATCGACTTATACTAATGGAAAAAGGTCCGGTTGCCCGGACTTTTTCCATTAGTATAAGTCTTTTTTTAAAACACTGTCTTGCTATGTTAAAAGAGTTTAACATAGCGACACAGGTTTAAAAAAAGCAACGGAGATCTCCGTTGCTTTTTTTAAAGCTGTCTCGCTATGTTAAACTCCTTTAACATAGTGACACAGTGTATAAAAAGCAATGGAGATCTTGCTTTTTCCGTTGCTTTTTTTTTAAACCTGTCTCGCTATGTAAAATGGGTTAAACATAGCGAGACAGCTTTAAAATAAGCAACGGAGATCTCCGTTGCTTATTTTAAAGCTGTCTCGCTATGTTAAACCCATTTAACATAGCGAAACAGTAAAAAAGCAACAGAGATCTTGCTTTCTCTGTTGCTTTTGGCCATAGCTCTGATGTACTGCGTAGGCATGCGCAGTACATCAGAACTGCCACGGATGCCAGACAGCTGCGGAAGGGCAGCAAAGAGGCATTATACAATGCCATTATTTAAGAAAAGTAATTGTTTCTTTTCTTAAATAATGTCATAGTATAATAGCAATAACCCACTTCTGGGTGTGGGTAATGTGGGATTTAACCACGGTTGTCTTTGTTTGGTCCTTCGGGCTTCGCCCTCGGGACCAAACCACGCCCACCGTGGTTAAATCCCGCATTACCCACACCGAGGCGTGGGTTATTGCTATAATATAACATTGTTAGAGAAGGAAAATAGTAAGGTTATATGATTTCTTAGACAGTTCAGCAGAGGATATGTTCTAAATGTGTAGGTAGTAATGTGGGGTGTAGAGAATATAATTAGGTGGGAGCTGATAGGATAATTAAAACAGGGTAGGTAGAATATAGTGTTGACAGCTGATAGGATGCTGTAATAGGGTGTGGTTATCTACCAATAAATGTAGAGGTACTGGGGGTGGGTGGGAATAGGGGACAGGGAGAGGAGCAGAGCAAGCCTGAGCATAGCAAGGGTGAGCATAGCGGGCTAACACTGACTCCGAGAATATTCTCAGTTATGCATGGGTAGGTTTTTAGTGAAACCTAATGCCCTTTATTTTTGTTTTTATTTCTTTTAAACATAGTTTTGTAGCTGTGTTTTAACCTTTTTAACACAAAAGTTTATTCTATACCTTGATAACTAGCAGGGTAATTGTTGTCTGCAGGTTGTGGATTTAGATTAAAAATTAACAGGGTTCTGTGTGGGAGAGCAGGGTAAGATTTTGATTTACAGGGTATAACTGTAGTTATAATAGAATGCTAGTGGCAATTAAAGTAGTTATAAGTAGGGGTACCAGCTTATTAAGGGGGCAGACTAAGGTGCCTTTAGACCCAGGTCAGCAGGATACAATGTATGGTTACAGTAGGCTTGTAAGTTAATAACCTTAGCCTAGTATAAGATGGCCTCCGGGTTGTTTTGTGGGTACTGTTTGCAGGACAGCTTCCTTCCAGGCAGAAGATTCTGTTTATTAGTTATTTAGGGGGTCTACCAGTTAGCTAATGCAAGGCTGCCAACTGGGTCAAAAAGCACTGGGCATTTGAAAATGCTTGGGAGGTTTACATCAGGAAGGGCATCTGGTGTAAATATTTTTGCCAGATCAAATATGCAGATAACAATACAGGTTTTCATACTGGATTGGTCATGGACCTGGTTAACAACAATTGCCTCCAGTACTGTTAGCCAACAGGGTGCTGGTGGAAATTTGGCTACTGTTGGCTGAAGGAGGAGAAGAAGAGGGGAAAGGCATGCCCAAAGGTAGGAAGAGAGGAAGAAAGTTAGGAATGTGGTGGTGAGAGTAGGAAGTTTTGAATGTTGGTAGTTTGACTGGTAAAGGGAGAGATTTAGCTAATATGATGGAGAGAAGCAAGAAGGAAGGTTGACATATTGTGCATACAAGAGACCAGATGGAAGGGGAGTAAGGCCAGGTGTACTGGAGGTGGGTTCAAATTGTTCTACCATGGTGTGGATGGGAGGTGTAATGGGGTAAGGGATATCCTGAAGGAACAGTATGTCAAGAGTGTTTTGGTGGTGAAAAGAGTGTCTGATAGAGTGATGTTTATGAAGGTGGAAATTGATGGTGTGATGATGAATGTGGTTAGTGCATATGCTCTGCAAGTTGAGTGTGTGATAGATGAGAAAGAAACATTTTGAAGCAAGTTGGATGAAGTGGTGGAGAGTGTACCCAAGAGTGAGAGAGTGGTGATTGGAGCAGATTTCAACGGACTTGTTGGTGATGGGAACAGAGGGGATGAGGAAGTGATGGGTAAGTATGGTGTTAAGGAGAGGAATGCAGAAGATCAGATGGTAGTGGACTTTGTGAAAAGGATGGACATAGCTGTGGTGAATACCTATTTTAAGAAGAGGGAGGAGCATAGGGTAATGTACAAGAGTGGAGGAAGATGCACACAGGTAGATTATATCCTATGCAGGAGGGCCACTTTGAAGGAGATTGGAGACTACAAAGTGGTGACAGTGGAACGCATAGTTAGGCAGCATAAAATGCTCTGTAGGATGACGTTGGCAATCAAAAAGAACAGAAGGAGAGTGAGGACAGTGCCAAGGATCATATACTAGAAGTTGAAAAAGGATAACTGTAAGTTGGAGTTCAGAGAAGAGTTAAGACAGGCACTAGCATTGAAGAGTTACCAGATAGCTGGGTAGCCACAGCAATAGTGGTAAGGGAGACAGCTGGAAAGGTGCTTGGTGTGACATCTTGACAGAGGAAGGAGGACAAGAACACCCGGTGGTGGAATGAGGAAGTACAGGAGAGAATACAGAAAAAGAGATTGGCAAAGGAGAAGTGGGATTGTCAGAGAGATGAAGAAAGTAGACAGGAGTATAAGGAGATGAGGTGCATGGCAAAGAGACAGGTGGCAAAGGCTAAGGACAAGGCATATGAAGAGTTGTATGAAAGGTTGGACACTAAGGAGGGAGAAAAGGACCTGTACCAATTGGCTAGACAGATGGACCGAGCTAGGAAAGATGTGCAGCAGGTAAGGTGATAAAGGATAATGAGGGAAACATACTCACAAGTGAGGAGAGTGTGTTGAGCAGATGGAAAGAGTACTTTTAGGGGCTGATGAATAAAGATAATGAGAGAGAGAAGGCTGGATGATGTAGGGATAGTGAAACAGGAAGTGCAATGAATTAGCAAAGAGGAAGTAAGAACAGCTATGAAGAGGATGAAGAATGGAAAGGCTGTTGGCCCAGATGACATACCTGTGGAAGCATGGAGTTGTTTAGGAGAGATGGCAGTGGAGTTTATAACCAGATTGTTTAACAAAATCTTGGAAGGTGAGAGAATGCCTGAGGAGTGGGGAAGAAGTGTATTGGTACCGCTTTTTAAGAATAAGGGTGATGTGCAGAGCTGTAGTAACTACAGAGGGATAAAATTGATCAGCCACAGCATGAAGTTATGGGACGGAGTAGTGAATGCTAGGTTAAGAAGGGCGGTGATGATTAGTGAGCAGCAGTATGGTTTCATGCCAGGAAAGAGCACTACAGATGTGATGTTTGCTCTGAGGGTGTTGATGGAAAAGTATAGAGAAGGTCAGAAGGAGTTGCATTGTGTCTTTGTGGACTTAGAGAAAGCCTATGACAGGGTGTTTAGAGAGGAGTTGTGGTATTGTATGAGAAAGTAGGGAGTGGCAGAGAAGTATATAAGAGTGGTACAGAATATGTACGAGGACAGTGTGAAAGTGTTGAGGTCTGTGGTAGATGTTATGGATGTATTCAAGGTGAAGGTGGAATTACATCAAGGATCAGCTCTGAGCCCTTTCGTATTTGCAATTGTGATGGACAGGTTGACAAACAAGATCAGATAGGCATCTCCATGGGCTATGATGTTTGTAGAAGACATTATAATTTGTATCAGAGTAGGGAAAGGTTAAAGAGACCCAGGAGAGATGGAGATATGCTTTAGAGAGGAGAGGACTGAAGGTCAGCAGGACTAAGACAGAATATATGTGAGTGAATGAGAGGAAGGACAGAGGAATGGTGAGGATGCAGGGAGTAGACTGGTGAAGGTAGATAAGTTTAAATACTTGGGATCAGCAGTTCAGAGTAATGGTGATATGGAAGAGAGGTGAAGAAGAGAGTGCAGACAGGGTGTAGTAGGTGGAGAAGAGTGTCAGGAATGATTTGTGACAGAAGGGTACAAGTAAAAGTGAAAAGGAAGTGAGACCAGCTATGTCATATGGGTTGGAGATGGTAGCACTGACGAAAAGACAAGAGTCAGAGCTGGAGGTGGCAGAGTTAAAAATGTTAAGATTTGCATTGGGTGTTATGGGAATGGACTGGATTAGAAATAAGTATATTAGAGGGTCAGCTCAGGTTGGACGGTTTGTAGACAAAGCTAGAGAGGTGAGATTGCATTAGTTTGGTTATGTGCTGAGGAGGGATGCTGGCTATATTTGGAAAATTATGCTACGGATGGAGCTGCTAGGTAAGAAGAAAAGAGGAAGGCCTAAGATAAGGTTTATGGATGTGGTGAGACAGGACATGCAGGTGGTTGGTGTGACAGAGCAAGATGCAGAGGACAAGAACAAATGGAAACAGATGATTCACTGTGGTGACTCCTAATGGAAGCAGCTGAAAGAAAAGAAGAAGAACCACTGAGCTCTCATCCTATATTTGTGTAGAAAGGAAGTCAGTGGTTTTGAACAGGATACTACTCACACCAAGAATCACACAAAGTACAAAGAGAAAATAATGGATATCAACAATTATCTTATTAATTGGTGTCATTCTATGAAACCCCATATATGTCTGTCTAGGATCAGATAGCTTACAGACCTTCCTGCTTTGCTAGAGATGACTTGCACCTCTCTTCGTATGGCTTTCACATACTGGCTAAGACTTGTTCCCCTGTAGTGACATTATTAAGTAAAGTTCATCTCATGGACATACCTGTATAGCTAATTCCAACCTGAACTCACAAGATTTTTGCATTAAATTTCATTTTACTAGTCTTGGTGTTTTATGTTTTCTCAGTTGGATTATTTACAGCCATATCCATCCATCCTTCCATGACCCCCTTTTTCCCATTTTCGCACATGGGGTCATGATGTTACTTCAAGAGTGACAATCATCTAGAGTCAAGGCTAGCCCTACCACGGTAGTTCTTCCATACCACACACTCACACACCTGTGGCCAAATTAGAGTGTCCAATCCGGCTATTCATATCTTTGGAATGTGGGAGGGAAATTATGGACTTTAGAAAAATCTATGATAACAGAGGATTATGGACTAGGTTATGGGAAAGCCATATTGTATTGAAAATGGAGAAAGAAAAAATTGTTTGCATCCCTAGTATGATAAATGTAGAGAGAAACAGAGGTATTGTAAAATATTGGGATTAACCAAAAGCATGTTTTTCTATGAAAAAGATAATCATTTGATAAGTAATTGTGATAAGAGGAAATATTATATTTGTGAGGAAACAGGTCATGATGCAAAATAGCTGTGAATTGAAATGCTAGAAATATAAAAAAATTTGGAATTTACGGAAGGGCTGTAATCTTGAGAAAAAGGGTGAAGAAGAAGAAGGAAACAAATCACCACGGGCAAAATCCAATATTACTTTCTTGCCAGCTGTAGGTCCCCCCCCCCCAACCCATGATCCAGGAAACCCATGCCATGTATTTAAACTTATTAGAAACACTAACCATACAACCCAATACCATATTCATAGGCAACATTAATTACTCCACTATTAACTGGGAACATACCTCTCAACCTCTTGCAGTAAGAAATCTGGACACAGCCATAAATAATGGGAAGACAAAGGCCCAAAAATAGAGACAATTTTTAAATATTTCTCTGATTGAACAGCAGTTTTTTTACATTAGCATGCATTGTCTGAAGGGTATGAAGTCTGAAACTCAAATGTCTGTCATTATCTTCTGACTTTAATCCTCAAGGATTTGCCAGTAAACCACAAATTCATTAGAAACACATCAAAAACATAAGACAACAATCTGGGCATTCTGCAAAAATCTGGACAGTTGAGAGCTATGACTAGGAATCCTATATGACACCAAACATACAGGTACAGAGATTCCTGGATTTTGTGAACACAAACTCCCTGAACCAGATAGTCAATACACCAATCAGGAGTGCAGCCATACTGGATATGGTCCTCACTAATATGGGAGAGGGCTGCACACCCCCTACTGTAATGTCTTCCCTGTTAAGGTCAGACTACAAAATGATCTTCTTTGAAGTAAAAATAAAACATGGACCCCCACCCAAACCTGGAATATTCAGAAACTACTCTATGGCTAACCTCTTGCTATTAAGTTACAACCTAGCAAAATTTCAAGACCCCATAAACCTTGAGAACACTGCTGCTTATGCAGAACCTTTGAAAGAAACCCTGTACAAGCATGTTAACAGCTGCATAGAGGCAGCTGTACCCATCAGGAAGAAGTACAGAACTAACTCAGAAAACAAGCCACCCTGGTGGAATCACAAAATCAATAGGATGTATACCATGAGGAAGAAAATCATAGCAAGAATTAGGAGGTGTAGCACCCAGCAAGATAAAAGCAATCTCATCAAACTAAACAAACAAATCAGAGGAAAATTAAAGTCTGCCAAAGCCAAATGTGAGGTGAATCTGGCCTCCCAGGCCAAGGACAACCACAAAGCATTCTTTAGCTATGTCTGTAACCTCAAAGGCAATATACAATTGTGTGTAGAGCTCATTGTAAATGGAGCCACCTATACTGAGCCAGAAGATATAGCAAACCTAATGGCCAATAAATTCAGCTCCAACTTTACTCTTCTCTCCCCCTCTACCTTCCTCAGGAAATACCATCTAATATAACTTCCCTGCTATTACTAGGGAACAGGTCCTTAATGCTCTCTATAAGGCCTAGAACACTGCATCAGTGGGCCTAGATTATCCCAGGATGCCTTCTATCAGGGCCTCTGGAATTGCCATTCAACCATAGCCTCCAAACAGGCTTCATGCCACATGAATGGAGAACAGCAACAGTCAGCAGTCATCCCTCTGCACAAAGATAGGCCATCTACAGACCTTGGAAACTACAAATCCATAAGTCTCAATAGTCTTTTTTTTTTTTTTTTTTTGTTAACCAGGAAAGTCCAACTTGGAACGTAGCCAATTTTCAGCAGAGGCCTGGGGAGAAATGCTCTAGATGAATGTCTTTGAACAGGGGAAGAAACCCACATGAACACAGGGAGGACATGCAGACTCCACACAGAAGGCACTCTAGCTGAGAATTGAACCAGAGAACCTCTTGCTGTGAGGCGACAACGCTAGTGGTGCACCACTCCACTGTCTTATATGTAAAGCAATGGAAAGAACTATCATGGAAATGATCGATCATGATATAGTAAACCTCCAGACACTGAACCCAACCCAGTTTGGTTTTGTCAAGGGCAGATCATGCCTGCTCAACCTGGTGGACTTCTTCGAGAAGATCACCAAAGCAATGCATGAGGGCAAAATGGTTCACACTGCCTACCTTGACTTGGCCAAGGCATTTGACACAATAGCCCACTTGGGAATTGTTGAAAACTCAAAAGGTTAGGTACAAACTCATATGTCATCCAGTTGAGAGCCAACTGGCTCACAGACAGGACCCAGAAAGTTAGAATTAGGGAGTCCACTACTACAAAGAGACCAATCACAAGCAGAGTCCCTCAGGGATGAGTCCTTGGATCACTCCTTTTAGGCATTTACTTCTCTGATGTCAAGGCCAATGTCAGCGGTCTCTGGCTGAAAAAATTTGCAGATGATTGTAAATTGGGAGCTGTCAATGAATTCCACACTGACACAAATGTTCTCCAGGAAGGGCTGCACAAACAACTGGTGTCAGAGCCATGGACTAAAACTAAATGCCAAGAAGTGCAGTATCCTTCGGAAAGTCATCCACCCCTGGTAACTATCATATTAACAACACCCCCCTTAAAGTTGATCAAGTAGTCAGGGACTTAATATTACACATAAATAGTAATCTAGCTTTTGACCATCATGTGTCTAAAGTAGTGAGGAAATCCTTCTATGTTGCGCAACTTATAAACAAGGTATGGCATCTAAGTCCAAGGAAGTCATTGTTCCACTGTATTCAGCATTCATCAGACCTATCACAGAATACAATGCATGCTTTGGTATGTAACTATCCAGGCATATCCAACAACTGGAATGTCCACAGAGGTCCCTCACTAACAGAATATAGGATGTAAGTAACATGTCCTATGCACACTGCCTTAAGGCTCTAGCCCTGTATTCTGTCTCTTACAGGCTTTTAAGAGGAGATTTATGCCTGACATACAGGACACTGTTAGACCCCACTCTGATGAACCTCCTACATATCCACAAAACAAACAGCAACAGAATGGCTAACTCTGGTGCTGCATATCCATAAAACAAACAGCATCAGAATTACCCATTCTAAAGACTTAAACCTTGCCTGTGATATAAATAGGAGTTGCTGGAGACACAGGTATGCATCCCAGAGATTAACCTGTCTATGGAACAGGCTCCCCACCCACGTAAAGCAGAGTTCTTCCCTAACCCAATTAAGTGCAGCCTGGACAATTGGATGGGGAACAGGAAATGCATCCCTGATTTGGCACCTTTGTCTCTAGTGGACAGAGGCAACTTGTAAATGGTTTATCTCCCAGGCCCTAGGTTGTAAATGTTTCATCTCTTAAGCCCCTGATTACACTCATCAAGGGTATCAGAACTGGTCAGAGATTTGGGATGCATGGCCCGGCTTAAAAAGACCCTTGTGGTCATTAGACTAGTAATCATCTATGAACCTATGAACAAAAGTGAGAATAGTATTCAAAGAGAAGAAACAGTCCCAATAAAAGATAAAGAAGAACTGTGGAAACAAGATACAAAAAAGTAAAGCTAAGGGTAATGAGAAAACAAAACTGAAGATAATATAGAAGAAGGTTCTGAAATAAGTGATGAGGAACATATAAACTGGAAAACAGTGAAAAGTAAAAAGAAATGTATTGCAAAAGAGTAAAAAACAGAAAAAGAAAGTTTAAAAGGATAAGTATAAAAGAGAAATGGATAATGCAAATAAGATAAATACTTCAAATTTTCATAACTTCTGATGAGCTACAGCATACACATAGTGACAACTTTAGAGTGTTTCAGTAAATGTAAATAGTAACAAAAATATAATTGGAAGAAGTCATCGTAATTGGTGTAGTAAGCGTGGTATTGAAGTAATAATTTTGGAAGATGTAAGGTTTATGACACAAGAAGATAGATTACAAACAAAGAAACTTTAGGGGGGAGTTATAATATGGAACCTAGGAAAGAAACAATATTCAGGCATTGGTATACTTTGTAAAAGTCAGTTAAAATATTAAATATAACATTGGCAAAGATGGCAAAGATTAAACTATTGTAGATATCAAATGACATAATCAGGTATATAGAATTATAACATTGCACATGTATGTGTTACAAGAAAAGAAAGGAGAATTTTATTTCATAAAAGTTTGGATTATGTAGTAATTTATATGAATATAATATTAAATAGAGAATTTAATTGCAATTTGAGAAAAAAGAAGACATGAAATGCTTTCAAGAACATTTTTGAAGTCATAAAATGAGGCAATTTAAAGATTTGGAACATTATTTTGTGGACATTTAGTCAATGTGTATACAAGATGGAAACATTATTTTATTATATCACAAAGTTTAAAGGGAGAGACACCTATAGCAGGCATTTCAGATCACTCAACCATGTGGATAGAAATACAAGAAAATGAGGATATATTAGACTGAAAAAATGAATAAAAAGAATAAATGAAAAAGTATGGGATGAAAATGGAAAAAAAAAATAAGTATGTGTTTATGGGAAGGTCACAGTTCTACTAGAGTGTATTATAAAAAACTGGTCTGAGTGGTTAGCTCATACCTCTCAAGTGTACCTCATTATGAGGAACGTACCTCATTTGGAGTCTTAAAAACTTCATGTTCCTCAAAGTTTCTCAATGTTCCACATTGAAAGACTCAGACACACATTCAGTGTTAGGAATTTTTTTAAGTGAAATCTATGGTAAACAGAAATGAATCATATTAACTCATTAAAAGCTCTATTTTATAAGTAAAACCAGCATATTTTAACCATCCTATGGCCTTCCTAGTTGAAGTTGTTAGTAAGCCACCAGAATGTGTTCCACATTTTGCCCATTTGTTCCACATTATGAGGGCTAGTGTTCCTCATTTTGGAGATGGAAGGTTGAGAGCTATGGGTTAGCTTTGAAAGAAAAATATAACAAATGTTTTTTTTTTAGAATAGCAGTCAGATGTAAGGAAAGTGGAAAAAATAAACTATAAAACAATCCCCAGGATTCATTAAGCTCCATTCAAGAAAAATGCTATTCCTGCACAGAGTGGAGCATGTTCATGTAGAACAGCAGTGCACTTTACATATTAATGAACGCGCACTGCTGTAATCACTACATGGACACGAGCCATGTATGAGCACAGGGGGCATGTTCAAGCATTGCTAGCATGGTACACATGCCCCCTGCATTCTAGAATTGCTGTATGGCAATTCTAAAGCACCTAACAGTGTCCACGGACACTGTTATCACAAGATAACAGTGTCCCTGGACAAAATACCCCCACAACAGAGCTCCCAACTGGCCAGATGTTTGCAGAATGTCCAGAGTAATGTGTGTGCTCTTCCCCCCATAAAATGTCATCCCATTGGCAAACCATCCTGATGATCTAAGAATGGAAGTCACTAAAGAATGACATAATTGCGTGCTCAGACAAATATTTAATTAACCTCGCAGGTAGCCAAGTTCATAAGAGTAATGTTACAATATTTTTTTTTCCAATCCCAATAAAGTTTAAGTGTAGATGAGCAATTGTACATGTCATACAGCTATGCATAGCATAGCTTAAACATTCAAAAATGCTAAATAGAGCTATACAGCCATAAGTGAAATAAAGTAGTGGTTATAGCTTTTGCTTAGCATGCAGTCATTCATGGTTTGAACTCCAATGCAGACTATTCATTTTTATTTGTGAAAACAGCACTTAAAGTATATTTCCTAGAAATAGGTAGTGAATAATATATATTTGTTAACCAGGTTAGTGTAGCAAGTCCAGATGGGAGGTGTCAGTGTACTACAGATGTGAAACCCCCATGTAAACACAAGTGTCCCATACAGTATAGCCACAAAAGAATGTAATGAAAGCACATACAGTGTTAATAATAATAGTGATAATCAATAATAATACAGAAAATACTGATAATAATGATAGTCAAAAATATGAAAGCTGAGCAACACTAAATTGTGCTCAGCTATGCTTAGCTGGAGTAGGCAGTGCTTAAATATGCATGCTAAGCAATAATTAGCGTAGCTAAGTGGATTTGCCCATTGGTAAACAGTGCTTAGCAATCACTACTCTAAGCAAAGCTCATCTTAGCTAAGCAGATTTGTGCACTGGTAAGCAGTGCTGAGCATCTACCCTTTTAAGCCATGCTTATTTTTGCTAAGCAGGTTTGCCCATCACTTAGCTTAGCTCAGCATATTCAAAACCATCCAATCACAGCAAAGGGAGGGAAATCAGTCCTATTTAAACCTTGCAGGTGATAATGCAGCTCATAACCAGTTGTAGTTCCCTACTGCAGGCAATATGGCTGGTGAGGGTGTGCGCTTTCGGGCACAGTGCTGGAGCATTCAGGAGTCCAGGGTCATGGTTGGACTCCTTGTATGAAACCATGATGAGAGACTGCTGCAGGGCCAGTACCAAGGCTCCCAATATAAAGCAGAGGGCTGGGACCATCTCGCACATGATCTCACCAGTGCTACTGGCATCCCCCAAACTGGTGAGCAGGTCCAGCACCATTATGCTGACCTCAGGCATCACAAGCGAGAGCTCTTGGACCAATGGACCCAAGATGCACAGGCACGGAATGTCCCCGAAGTGTGTAAGTATCAGTATCAATCAGTGCTCACCAAAATCCAGCCTGTGTATGTGATGGCCATGTATGCATAAATGTTTCTTTATCTCCTCTACAGCCACAGATGAGAGGACTGCAAGCATGGATGTCCATGCCAGCAGGTTGCTAAGGCTGCATAGTGAGGCTGGTGAGTACAAATCTAGCTTGTATTATGCATGGCAAATAAATAGAAAGGAGTAGAATGTCACCTATCAGTATTTAAAATGAGCATGGTTTTCATTGAGTAAATGAGATATTAGCAGGGTAATAGTGATGTATAGTAAAGTGATGTATCAAAGAAAGTGTCAGGACCTGTCAATAAAAGCCAAAACCCTGGACTGGTTGTGTTTAATCTGATATCTGATTGTATGAATTGTAAGGTGTGGAATTAGTGCACTGCAGATATAGGTCTAAAAGCATTAAATCATCAAGGCTCATGTGATAAAGATTGTGGAGTTATAAAACAGGAGATTATCATACGAAATGTTCCATGCACCAAGATCTGATATCTGAATAGTAATGTTGTGTTAACCAGTGTTTGCCAGACTGTGCTATGTCAAAGTATGAATGCACATAATAAAAAGTATCTGCCATGCAGGAATGTCAGAATCACAAAGTCAGATTATACAGCCAAGAGAGTATTACACAGAAAACAGTTAAATGAGAGACAGCAGTTTTTCAATAGTTCATTCGGATGAAACACAAACTTTGTTCTATTTTATGCACAAAGAGGCATGGTTCGAATCCTGGGAGTGGTAGTAAGCTGTATGCATATTTCCACTCAGGAATATGTGAATATGTGTAGAAACAGTCAGGTAGTGTTAGAAATTCCCTCCACAGGTCTGCCAAGTAAGAAAAGGTATGAAGTAGTTGTAAGAAGGTTGTAATTATACACTGTGTACAACACCCACTGTCCAACCCCAAGGGTGCAAAGGACAGTAGGATAAGTACATACACCAAGTAGTCTCTTCTAAGAAATGTCCCTCAAGTGTCACGCTGTCACATCTAGTGGTCACTGCCACCCACACTCAGGGTGACCGATATAAATCATGGCAGAGTATGGCAGCAGTGCACACACACACACACACACACGCGCGCACACATGCACACACACACACACACACACACACACACACACACACACACACACACACACACACACACACACACAAATACACACACACACACACACACACACACACACACACTATGATTGCACATATGTAACCCTGACAATGTGAATATGGGTAGAAACAGTCAGGTATTGTTAACAGACATTTCCTCCACAGGTCTGCTAGGTAAGAAAAGGTATAAAGTAGCTGTAAGAAGGCTGTAATTATACACTGTGTACAAACATACCACTGTCCAACCTAAGGCCATAGGGTGACATAAAGTGAGGTAATACCCGCAGTGTAATTTTTATAGCAATGATCATTAAAGTTGTGAGCAATTGAAGCCTATACAGTTGTTAACTGACATCTCTCTCTCTCTCTCACCCACCCTGTGATGCCCGTGCCTTGGCCCAGCAATCAAGGAGCCTCAATCCTCACCACTGACACCAGAAAGGGTGTCTCATATGAGAGGAAAGGATAACAAATACACACAGTAAAGTGCAATTTCCCTTAAGAGCACACAGAGATCACAGTCAGTCTGGGGCTGGTCGCTCCCTTGCTCCCCAGGTCCCCAGTAAGACTCCCCAATGGCACAGCTATAGGGTCCAGATCTCAGCCTAGCTGGGCAAGCTAAAATATTCAGCATCCTCTCTGTCCAACCAGTTCTTTGTGTCCCTGCCCAAGTAGGTGACACACACACACTTTGAGATAAGAATTTATACAACCACACAGACACTTCTGGGGAAAGCTGTCACAAGTTCTTCAGCTGTGCCCCTTTTACCCAGAATATACGGTAGTATCACTTGCCACTACCCAGCTAATATTTATCAGCTACCCAAAGGCCCTTAAAATGGTGTCCAATTATTACTGTGCAATATTATTATCCAATTGGTAGATGTGATTAAACAGTCAAAGCTTATTTAGAGTGA
Organism: Protopterus annectens; assembly: GCF_019279795.1. NCBI lineage: Eukaryota > Metazoa > Chordata > Ceratodontiformes > Protopteridae > Protopterus > Protopterus annectens. The sequence continues at coordinate 1,727,008,347 of NC_056732.1, forward strand.
CCTGGACAGTAAACTCTATAAATATACAATGTACTCTAGAGCTTAAACTATCTCTGCACAAAACAGCCACAGTTAAAAGGTTTTAAAATATTTAATAATAAATAATTAAAACCACAGGACAATAGTTTCTACTACACAGAGCTAGTCAAGAGTTCAGAGATCACACAGAAATACTTAAAATAAATCAGTAGTACAGTTCTGACATCACAGAAAACATTTAGCCTAATCTTTATAATTCCTGGCTACTTCTGGGAGAAAACACAGTTCTAACATACTACTTACATAAAGAGAGCATAAGGCAGTGCTGAGTTGGATATCAAGACAAAAATGCTCAATAATCTCTGGTTCTCTCTGTTTAAATTCAAACTGCAGTTCTGCTAAAACATTACATCATCTTTTACACTTTCCTGGTGTTCCCAGGCTGATAGAAACTGCATTTACATTCTTTTATACTTAGAGCAATAAGGGACATTCCACATGTAAATTCTGGTCATTAACTTTAGCCTTAAAACAATAGGCAGGAAGCCTTCATCTAGCCAGACTGGAGCCGACTTGTAAACATCAAAGGCAGTCATTAAATAATTTTAATTTCAATAAACCAACAAGAAATGCTTGACTTAGCTTTCTTTACAGCAGATAGCAATGTTGCCATATTGTTTTAAGTTCAACATTTTTTTTCATTTAAGGCAACAAGCCTGTGATTTACATTCATATTTACAAATGATAGAATTATGTACCAAATTCTATCTGGCTAGGCTGGCAGCCTTCACCTATCTCTACTAGTCTTCACACCCCCCCCCCCGGAGAACTCAAGCTAGTTTTCCAACTGACCCTTGAGAAACGCTACTTGAGAGGGTCAGGTCTATCTGAGTGTACCTGACCCCATTCCCTGTCTTGAGAGCCCATCTGCATTGGCATTGCTACACCCACTGCAGTGCTGCACTGACATATCATATGCTTGCAACCCCAGGCTCCATCTTAGCAACTTGACATTTTGCTGGCTGGCTCTGTTTATCCATGTTAGGGGGTTGTGATCTGTCATAACAGTAAATTTCCTTCCATACAGATAAGGCTGAAGTTTTTGCAGTGCCCATACTATGGCTAGACATTCCTTTTCTACAGCAGCATAGCATTCTTCCCTGGGTTGGAGCCTATGGCTGAGATAAACCACTGGGTGCTCGCCCCCTTCTGAAGAAATCTGGCTAAGTACAGCCCCCACCTCATGGTTCAAAGCATCCACCTGCACAACAAATTCTTTGCTGTAAACTAGACTGGCTAACACAGGGGGTCCTCCTAAAGCTTCTTTAAACTTCTGGAATGCCTGCTCACATGCTGGGGTCCACACTACCTTATCTGGCCTGTTCTTCCATGTCATGTATGTGAGGGGAGCAGCTATGGTACTATAACTTGGGATGAACTTTCTGTAGTACCCTGCTGTCCCTAAAAATGCCCTCACCTGCATTTTAGTAACAGGTGCAGGCCATGCCTGAATGGCTTCCACATTGACAGGTTCTGGACTTATCTTGCCACTCCCCACTCTATGTCCTAGGTAGGAGACCTCTGCCATACCCACTTGACATTTGCTCGGCTTAATGGTCAACCCTGCCCTCTGTAGTGTGCCCAGCACCTCCCTGACATGCTGAAGGTGCTCTGGGCAGGAATGGCTGTAGATGGCAATATCATCCAAGTAAGCAAGGGCAAACTCTCCTGCCCCTGCTAGGATATGATCTACCAACCTCTGGAAAGTCACTGGGGCATTCTTCATCCCAAAGGGCATCTTTGTGAACTCATATAAGCCAAAAGCAGTCACAAAGGCTGACTTCTTTCTAGCACTGGGAGACAAGGGCACCTGCCAGTAACCCTTGGTAAGATCAATGGTTGTAAGATACTTAGCCCCACCCAGCTGCTCTAGGGCCTCATCTGTCCTAGGCATGGGGTAATCATCCGACTCTATTAGACTATTAATTTCCTGTATTCGACACAGAACCTGGTGCTGCCATTCTTCTTTGGCATCAGCACCACTGGGGAAGCCCAGGGACTGTTGGATTCTTGAATCATCCCTAGTTCAAACATCTCCTGTACCTCCTCCCTCAGAGTCTGTCTGACTCTCTCAGACATAAGAGACACCATCAACACCATAACCATTTTTGGTAACAAACTGTTCCATTGAAGGTGAATGGCCGAGGTACCAGAACATGCAATAAAAGGTTAAGATCAGCTCTCTCAGCATTTTTTCATGGTTATGGTGTTGATGGTGTTTCTTATGAAGTGAGTTTCTTTGGTGTTTGGAAGGTGTTTCTTGTGACTCTCTCAGGCACTTTATAAGAGTCCTGCCTAATAGGCGTTTGGGGTCCTGTATCCACCTGGTGCTGCACCAGGTGGGTGCACCCTGGTTTCCCAGTGAACATGTCCCCGAATTCCTGCAACAGTGCTCAGATTTCTCGAACCTGAGTAGGAGATAGCTGCTGGGACATTGCTACCCCTTCCACTGAGGTGTCAGCCAGAGCATCACTGAGGAGATCAGTCCCCAGATCTCCCTCAAGACTCCTCATGCAATCCTCTGCAAATGCTCAGCACAAGGTCTTCCCTATCATGGTAAGGTTTCATCATGTTATTATGGTACAATTTGTGCCTCTGCCTTTTGCCTAGCAGTTCCATCATGTAGTTAGCATCACTTAACTTTCTTACAACCTTGTAGGGTTCCTCCCAAGCTGCTTGCAGCTTGTTGTGTTTGACAGGATTGAGAACCATTACCTGCTGCCCCACAGCATACTCTCTAGCTTAAGCATTCCTGTCATACCAAACCTTTTTTTTGTTGTTGGGCTTCTGCCAGGTTCTCCTGGGCCAAGCCCATGTGTTCCCTGAGCCTTGTCCTGAGGTTTAGGACGTATGCCACAACAGACTCCTTGTGAGACTGACACTCACCTTCCCACTCATCTTAAATTAAATCTAGAGGTAACCCTCACCCTATGCCCATACAGCAACTCAAAGGGTGAAAAAAATGTGGATTCCTGGGGAACCTCTCTGTAAGCAAACAACAGATGGGGCAAATATTTGTCCCACTCCCTCTTAAACTGATCTGCAAATGCCTGTAACATGAACTTGATTATAGAGTTTAACCTCTCAACAAGATCCTTAGTCTGAGGATGGTAGGGGGGTGATCTTCATGTGCTTCACCCCACAGGACTTCCACAGCCAAGCCAGCAGGTCTGACATGAAATCGGCACCTCTGTCAGTCAGTATTTCTTTTGGGAAACCTACCCTGCTGAAAATCTCTAACAAAGCATTTGCCACATTTTCTGCCTCAATGGAGGACAAAGCCACTGCCTCAGGGTAATGTGTAGCATAATTCACTACCACTAGGATATACATTTTCCCTGTGGAACTTGGGGTACTCAGAGGGCCCACAATATCCATAGCTACCCTCTGAAGTGGCTCCTCAGTCACAGGCAAAGGCATCAAAGGAGCTCTCACCTTGTCTCCTGCCTTTCCTACCTTTTGGCACTGCTCACAGGTCCTGCAGTACCCTGTTACATCTCTGGAAATTCCAGGCCAAACGAAGTTCTGTATAATACACCCCTTTGTACATTTTATGCCCATATGACCTGCAAAGGGAATATCATGGGCCATGGCTAGAAGTGCCAGATGGTAGGCTCTAGGCACTACCAACTGCTGTACTCTCTCACCTTCTAGCCCTCCCTCAGGGGTCCACTCTCTGTATAGTAACCCTTTGTCCCAGCATACAGATGCCCCCTTTCCTTGAGAATCAAGTGCTTCCCTAGCTACCTACCTCAGGCCTTGAAATGTAGGGTCTGAGACCTGAGCCTGTCTCAACTCTCTCCTTGTAACCCTTCTCAGCCCTCCTTCCACAGGAAGTCTGGCATCCTCTGACAGTGGTGCCTCACTGTCAGCCTGTGTACTACTACTCACCTCTACCTTTGCAGTCACTGTCCAAGGGAACATCAGCACCCACAAGCAGCTGTGTCTCACATTCAGTCTCACTGCTACAGAATAGCTGCCTCCCTGAAGTAACCACCTCACCAGTCCTGGCTGCAAATATGCAGTCTGTCTGGGTCACCCCCAGGCTACTAGACCCACATGCTTGTCTCCTAGCCTGACTGTGCAACACCATAAGCACATGGTACTGCCTCATCCAAATCCTTCCCACTCAGGACATCTGCAGGATGGTAGTTTAGTACCCCTGTTGTCTCAAGACAACCTACTATTGGCATTTTGTCTTACCCATTTACTGGCTCCCTCACCTTTAGTTCTCCACTTTGCCTCCATGGACACCTGTATGCCACATGGCCCCACTGGTTGCATTCAAAACATTTTACCCTAGGTCCTGGATGTGTACCTGGACTAGTGGCTTCCCCTGCTACTGGTAGATTCTGTTGTGGAAGTCTGGTCTGCCCACCATGGGTTCCTTTAGACCCATGAGCAGTACAGGGGGTCCCCTTCCTGTGCAGGACTGCCCTGCTTGCCAGGTATAGGTCTCCCATCTTCCCCAACTCATCTGAAGTAGCACATTACCTGTCAACTAACCAGATCCTCATGTCCTCAGGCAAAGTGCTAAGGGCTTGTTCCCTCACCAAAAGGTCTGCCAGCCCTTCAAAAGTGGGGACCTGACATCCACTCACCCACCTATGGAAATATGTGCTCAATTCAGCAATATATTTACACACACTTTCATCTGCTTTGCGTCTATGCTCATGAAACGCTTTCCTATACATTTCAGGTGTTAGCTTAAACAATTCCAAAAGTCATTTCTTAACAGCAGTATAATTAAAGCATGCAACATCAGACATTTTAGATAATGCAGTTACAGCTTTACCATGGAGTAAGGGGGTCAGGAACCGTACCCAGAGCCCTTGGTCAACTTCATACTGTTTACATACCCTTTCAAACAGATGAATGAAACTATCAAAATTATCCCCCTCTTTAAACTGCAGAAGAAATTTACTGACCTTTTGTGCTTCTGGGGTCCAGTTACTCCCTTCCCCATTACCTCCATGACTCTGGCAAAAAGTCAGCATCTCCTACTCATGCTGCCTCTGCCTTTCTTGTTCCTCAGCTTGCAGATGTAACAGTTTCTCATTCTCCTCAGACTGCAACCATCGCAGTCTCTCATTTGCATCTAATTCCACACGCCTGGCCTCCAACTCAAGTCTCTTTAGCTCCAGCTGGATTTTTAAGTCCACTGCAGAAAGGTTGAGCTGTCCATTCTCTGAGCGAATTATATTTCCACTGCCAGTCTGATTGTCCTCTTGGTTGCTGTTTTCTGATACAGCTGTAACCAAGGCTGCAATCAGATCTGCCTTAGTCAGGTTTCCATGCACCAGTCCCCTAGCCTGGCACATCTCTGCCAGCTGGCTCCTTGTCAGCTTTCCATACTCCTCTGCTGACATGCTGCCTGCTCACCCTGACTAACTAAGCTAACAAAAGAAATAAAACAATTGTGATGTGAACTCTATGAGTATTCATTGCATGGCTGATTTAGAGTAAAAAACACATTCAAAGCTCACTCTATACAAGCTACAGAATTCACTCTACCCACACCACTGCAAGCCAGTTAGTATTTGCCAACTAATTAATATGTGATGTGGATATCCTACCACTGCCACCAATTAATATGTGACGCCCGTGCCTTGGCCCAGCAATCAAGGAGCCCCAATCCTCACCACTAACACCAGAGAAGGCATCTCATATGAAAGGAAAGGAAAACAAATACAGACAGTAAAGTGAAATTTCCCTTAACAGCACACAGAGATCACAGTCAGTCCAGGGCTGGTTGCTCCTTTGCTCCCCACGTCCCCAATAAGACTCCCCACTGGCACAGCTATAGGGTCCAGATCTCAGTCTAGCTGGGCAAGCTAAAATCTCCAGCACCCTCTATGTCCAACCAGTGCTCCGTGTCCCTGCCCAAGTAGCTGACACACACACAGATGGCAATGTTGCCACATTGTTTTATGTTCAACATGTCTTTCATTTAAGACAACAAGCCTATGATTCACATTCATATTTACAAATGATAGAATTATGTACCAAATTCTATCTGGCTAGGCTGGCAGCCTTCACCCATCTCTACCAGTCTTCACACACCCTATCTGCACCAATAATCTAAATACATAAATTAGTAGGTATGTTTTTCACCAAACCTACTGTTGGGACATGTGCCCTATTGTTTTACAAATATTTAAATGTTTGACTATTAATGTTCCCTGTTCAAATACTATCATTGTTGACCTGTTGCTATCAATGTAACCTGCATGCCATTATAATGCCCACGGTGGTTCCATATATGCATGTGTTCTGTTTGCTATGCAACTGTTCCAAATCTGGTGTATTGAGTTAATGGGAATCCTTATGCATGCTATTATAACTAATCCTGGAATGCTGTTTTTTATTCTGACTAACCAACATATGTTATAAAACTGCAACACCAAAGCACATCTGGGAAGGCGATCCCAGCGGATCTGCCTGTCCCACCTCAACTGACCTTGGCATCGGGCCACAGCACATCTGGGTCCCAACCTGGGACCTCCTCGTCCACTGATCCTGCATGACCTTCAGGTGGAAGCACCTCAGGGGATGAGGCTCTTCCCCCTCAGGAATGGGCACAGACAGGATCCTGTCACCTGTCGTCAGGTCCAGGGATTGGTGTGCAACAAGCTCTGAAAAGGAGTTTGGAGATCAGCTATGCCAGCTTGAGGGATGCATGGTGAAACTTGAGGGTCAGCCTGCCCCTCCTGCTCAGCCCCCAGCAGAACTACTTTTGGGGCCATGAAGGTGCAGTGGTGAATGCCAATGAGTGGGGATTCTCAGTCCCATTGTATGTATTTGGGTCTCATGGGTGTCCAATTTCCAACCACCCTCCCTGTCCAAGGTGTTTACCCCCCACTTGTGTCATATACCACCCCTTTTTGCTGTCTTGCCTGTCTTGTCTGTCTTCCTACCAAACTTGCCTCCCCAACTGTACCTACTATCCTTTCCCAACATCTCACTCTCACCTTAAAAAATAGAAAAGCTGTCCATTTCACACATGTATCCACTGGACACATGTAATCTGCTCTAATTGACTTAACAACACATTACTGTTGTCCTCACCCTTCTCCCAGAGGTAAGAGTGTCCAAATTCACCTCCAAATTTTGTACAAATGCACAGCTGTTGCTGTAGAAGAAATGGACAGCTATGGACCTTCCCTACACCCGTCCTGCACATCCCTAGCTATCTCTCATACTGTTTTTCCCTCTGCATGCCCCCTTTTTCACCACTTTCCTATCGTACCTTTTTTCTTTTCTTTTAAAGAAATTAGTGCAGGGGTAAGCAGGAGTAAGCGGCAGTAAGCGATTTTGCACAAAGCATTTAACCTTGTGTCGGCATCACTTACCATTGTGCAAACCCGCTTACAACTGCTTAAAAGTGCCTTAATCACTCTGTATCCAACAGCCCTTGTTCTGCCCAGCAACAAAATAAAAAGCCCTTGCAAGACTTGATCCCAGGATCCTGCACACCATTGCCAGAGCAAAACACCATTAAGCTATCTGAGCTGTAGAAAAGTATGATGCTTTTTCAAACATATCATTCAGTAGAGTCATTCAACAGTAGGGAAATGATTCTGTACAATTAGTCAAGGTTTGTATATATTGAATGTATATATGTATGGAGGTGCATACATATATTGAAAAATAAATACATAATATATGTAGAGATATACATATAGCTGCGGTGGTGCAGCGGTTAGCGTTGTCGCCTCACAGCAAGAGGTTCTCCTGTTCAATTCTCGGGTGGAAGGCATTTTCTGGGGAGTCTGTATGTCCTCCTTGTGGTCAAGTGATTTTAAAGGCATGCAGGTAGGTGTGTGCGCATGTGGGTGTGCCTTCTTTGAAGATTGGGAGCGGAGCTGGCAACTCAACACCATAAAAATTCACTGCCAGTCATTAGCAGACCAGAGTTCCACTATGGCAGCCCTTACCCGGGAAAGCCGAAAGACAGTTATACATAGAGATATACATATAAAATTTACATATATAATACATATAGATATATATAGAAAAGTAAATGAATACACACACACACACACACACACACACACATATATATATATATATATATATATATATATATATATATATATATATATAAACATGTTTATATAAATGTATTGGAGTCATACCTCAGATCCATACTCCGAACCTCTTACTGCAACAAATATGTCCAAAGGCTGTCAAAATGGTGGTCAATGGGCCCACACTAGGTACTCCTTTTAAATACTGCCCTCATCCCTCTCTCTCCAGTAGCAACTGTTCTGCCTTGCAAAAAAATAATCAATCCTGGCAAGTCTTGAACCCAAGGCACTGTAAACTACAGCCAAAGTAATATACCACTACACCATGTGCATTCAAGAAAAAAAAGTGATGATTTCTCAAACATATCAGTTAGTATAGTCATTCAACAGCAGGGAGAGGATTCTGCAGAATAAGTCAGGTGTCCTATATATACTTGTATATATATATATGGAGATGCATATATGTGGTGAAATATATACATAATATATATATATATATATATATATATATATATATATATATATATATATATATATATATATGTATATATATATATATATATAGAGAGAGAGAGAGAGAGAGGGTTATACATGTAAAATATATGTACATATATGCATACACATATAGATAGAAAGGTAAATAAATACATACATGCATATATAAATATATATATATGTATACATGAATATACATAAATATATAACAGCTACAAACACATGCAATCTGAGGGTCATGCTGCTGAACACTAGAAGCCTAAATCTCAAAATGCAGTCACTTGAAGCTCTCCTGCAAATGGAGAACATACACATTTCTGCTGTAACAGAGAAATGGTTAAAGGCAGCAGAAAGCACCCCTGCACTACCAGCCTATAACTCATTCCACACCTTTTGGCCCCAGAACTTGGAATGAAGCTCCAAAGGTGGTTGTATTCCCATAGTCATAAAGGATGCGCATACCTCTCAGACTGGTAGCCCAACATAACACATCATAGATACTGCAGGTGTAGTGGGTGGCCACGGTGGTGCAGCGATTAGCATTGTCGCCTCACAACAAGAGGTTCCCTGGTTTGATCCTTGGCTGGGGTGCCTTCTGTGCTGAGTCTGCATGTCCTCCATGTGGTCATGTGGGTTTCCTCCTGGTGCTCCGGTTTCCTCCCACATCCCAAAGACATGCTGTAGGTTGATTGGGCACTCTAAATTGGCCCTAGGTGTATGTATGTGTGTATGTATGTGTGTATGTATGTGTGTGTGTGTATGTGTATGTATGTGTGTATGTGTGTGTGCCTTCTGTGGAAGATTGGGCGCTGGGCTGGCAACTCAACACTGTAAAACTCCACTGCCAATCATGAGTGGACAGGTGATCTGCTGTGGTGACCCCTAACCAGAAAAAGCCGAAAGAAGAAGATATTGCAGGTGTAGCTAACATTGGGTAAGACAGTGATTCAGGTTGTAGTCTGCTATAGGTCCTCAACCATGTCCCAAGACTCACACTCCATGTTCCTAAACACACTGTAGAATATTACTGACCAACCTAACACTCTTATACTGGTTGACATCAACTACCCCACCATTAACTGGGAAAGCTACCCATGTAACAATGCACTTGCCCAACGTTCCCCAGAAATTATTAATCCCAATGGGCTGGACCAGCTCGCTCCTTCACCCACTACAGGCAGCAACATCATTGACCTGGTCAGTACTGACATGGGCGACTGTTGCTGTACACCAATAGTCAACTCCTCCCTGTTAGATCTGACCACAAAGTAATCACCTTGGAAATCTACATCCCTCCCACCCCCCACCCACCCCACAAAGGTCACCACCATGGAAAGCCTTTCCAAAGCTAACTTTGACCTCCTAAAAACAGAGGTGGCTAAATTCACGGCAGCCATGGAAATAGAGACTAGTTGCATGACTGCCGAATCAAGCACCAATGCACTATGAACACATACGCAAATGCATGGAGTCTGCCATACCCAATAGAACCAAGATGCTGTCCTCCAAAAAAGGAAGCCAATCTGGTGGTCCCCTGTCATAAAGAAACTGTACAACAAAAGGAGGAAACTGATACAGAATAAGGTGAAGTCCCAAGACTGGTAGAAAACCCTTATCAGCCTCAACAAAAAGTTGGGATCCCTCATCAAATACTCTAAAGCTGGCTGTGAAAACAGAATTGCAGCACATAGTAAAGGCAACCACAAGGCCTCCACCAGTTATATAAAGAATCTCCATGGAAATACCAAAATTTGCTCTAAGCTATTGCACATTGCTACCTCCTATACTGAGCCAACAGATATTGCCAATATACTGGTCGACAGATTCAGTGCCAACCTTATCCCTCTTTCCCCCCACAAAGGACCAAGCACAATACCAGTACACTGCCAGGCACCCAGTATTACTGCTGCATAGGTTAAAACACCACTGTCCAAGGCCAAGAATACAGCATCTATGGGACCTGAAAATTTCCCTGGCTGTGTTCTACATGAACTACAGAGTGAACAGGCACTTCACCTGTGTGCCCTGTTCAATCATAGCCTCACATTAGGCTTTGTCCCTACTGAATTGTGCACTGCTACAGTCACCCCTCTCCACAAAGGTGGACTGGCTGCAGACCCTGGGAACTATTGCCCCATTAGCCTGATAAGTCTGTTATGCAAAGCTATGTAATCCATCATCATGGAACTAATAAACAGGGATATATGTTTTGTGAAGGGTAGGTCATCCCTGCTCAATCAACCTGGTCAATGTCTTTGAGTCAGTCACCAGAGCTGTGGATGAAGGCAAGGTGGTTCATACAACCCACTCTGATCTGGCCAAAGCCTTTGATAACATTCACCACTCGGGAATTATGCAAACACTCACTAAGCTAGGCATCAACCCCTATATCACTAGGTGGGTTGCAAACTACCTCACAGATAGAACTCACAGTGTGAAAGTAGTTGACCCCAAGTCAGACTGCCAATCGGTCATGAGTGGAGACCCACAGGATTCAATCCTGGGTCCTCTCCTATATGGTATCTTCCTCTCTGAACTCCATGCCAACATGAAGGGACTCTGGCTGGCAAAGTTTCCAGACAACTGCAAGTTGGGAGCTATTATTAACTACCAAGTGATGTTGGTATCCTGCAGGAAGGCCTCACTGAGACCAATGACTGATGTCAGAGCCATGGCCTTAAGGTCAGTGTCAAAAAATGTGTTGTCATCCCCTTGGGGAAAAACCCTGTTCCCATGAATTACCACATTGATGGTAGTCCCCTGAACACTGTCTCTGTGGACAACCACATTACCACTGTGGTCACAAAGTCCATCTATGTGGCACAACACAATACTAATGCTTTGGCATCCAGGAAGAGGTCATTGTCCCCCTGTACTCTTCTAGACAGAGTGAGACAGTTTGTGTCAGAATACATTTTCTGGCGGATGTAAGGTCTAAAAATGAAATGTATGTCATCATTTACTGACAAAATTCATCATATCATCACAGTGATTTACCAGAGAAATGGAATAATCTATAAAACAGACCAGAAATATGAGCAATAAACTTGGACAACCTGAAACAATACAGCCAGTTGGGAGGTATTCTCAGAACCCCTTACTGCAATGAATCTGGACCAAGGCTGACAAAGTGGTGTGTGGAAGCCATGAAAATGGGGATGTATCTGAAATACTGGCATAGGTAAGCTGACACAGTTGCTGCAGTAACACCCTCCTGTCTGCTCTAACATATATTACGTGAAATAGCACAAGTAATTGAAATAGCAAATCTGCTGTGGGTAATTACACATGTATTTGCAAATATATCAGGGACTACAGGGATGTAACAACACTGACAAACAGACACCAGTGTGAAAGTGCATACCCACAACCAATATCACCACAGTCACAGTCACATACTGGTAAGTCAAGTGAACAGTAGAGTATACGTACTGTGTGAACAAATACATCATTGTTTGCCACTAGTCCAACATATACTGGCCCAATTCTCAGTGCAGTCTGAATCCTGACCATGGTACAGGACATGTCTCAGTCTGCCCTTACAAACACATACAGCAAATAGACCAGCAGACGCTGGAGCAGCATGCACAGTCAGACAAAAAAGAGCCATAACCCTTATATCTACCCCCCTCCATACACAGCCCAAATAACACATACACATGACATGTGTGCACAATCCTGACAGTCTGTTTACAATGGCCAGACATACACAGACCTCTCAAATGTACAGCTCACCACATAATGTACAGGCTCAGGACCCATATATATGGCCGCTTCTCTATCATGCCTGTGGGTCTACTACATCACTGGGATGGTAGCAGGAATGAAGGAAAGAAATAATGATACTAAATATGTTTGAGCCTCATAGTACATGACATCTGGACAAAGCCTGAGATCATTTGGGGACAGAGGCACAAACACAGGGGTAGAATGGACATATTGCTGTCATAAATTGAGGCAGTTGCTGATGTTACTGGGTTTGATGTGACATATCCATTATGAGGAATATGAAGCCAGTAATACCAATGGATGTGAGTATTTACTGACTGCATTCCCCAGAGTCACCAACTGATTTCCCACGGACAACAACTGTCTGGGGAACAGACAAAACATAACAGGCAAATATGTGGCCAGTTTGTGACAGCATGCCAGTGGAGAGGTATGTCCAGTGGCGGCTGGTGACTTCAAATCAAAGGGGGGGTGGCTGCATGAGTGGGTGGGGCCAATGGGAATGGGGTGTGGTCAATTAGAAAGGGGTGGGGCTCTGGTACAGTGGGATCAATGCTGGCCATGCTTACCAATTTATCCCGAGTTGCCCCAATTGTCGTTTGTTAGGTGAATAACATCCGTAGATCTAATGGTCTATGGTAGTTAATAATGACTTCCTCTGTCCAGGAGGGACATGGGCACCACCCCAGGAATGAATCTGTGGTCACCCATCCATTGATCTAGGTTGAGTTTGAAGAGGGTCAGGTGTTCTGTTTCACATGAATTGAAAGCTTGTTCCAGAGACGTGGTAGTCTCTGGGAGATGTATCTATCTCTCCAGCATGACCTGAGCATCATAAACAAGGCTGCAGTCACAGATTACTAAGGTAGCACACTGATCAATATTAACAAATTACAGGATCAGACTGGATGAAACACAATGTTTCACAAAACAAAACAGGCAGAAATGTAAGCAATAGCACAGCAATAAAGATCTGCCACACACAAAGATTATTTATGCACATCCTAATAAACAGAGTATAATCTACAATATATGCAATAGTCTCTAAAGTGGATCAACCTTCAGTAATTCTGCAAGGTAAGAAGAAGAGAAATATTTCCAAAAAGAAAAACCAACATGTAATACTAAACTCTGAATCACTGCCAAGGGAGCAGGAAAGAGGAAAATACTATAATGAAGTCATGTTAGAAGTAACAAGAATGAGCAGTAACTGTAACATACAATGAAGTAAACCATAAAACATCGGAATACAAAGTTGCTAATTAAAGATATCAAAGAATAATAAACAAAATTATTTTGCAGCTACAGTAGCAATTGCTTTGAAAATGACATTTAAATCTCTTGAATATTTGCTTTCACTAGAAATATTTTAGGTTGAAGTGCAATTTATGAATCTAGACCACTTACAGATGGCCTGAGCTACCGGGGCGGGGGGGTGGTTAGTTTCCATTTAATATTCTCAGACAAGGACATACAATCATAAGTAGATAAAACTGTGATGGCAAGACAAATGATATGAGCAAGCTGATAACCAAGCTCTAAACGCTTCAGGTTGCACAGAGAGAGAGAGAAAGACAGAGAAAGACAGAGAGAGAGAGAGAGAGAGAAAAAAAGAGACAGAGAGAGAGAGACACAGAGAGTCACAGAGAGAAAGAGAGAGACATGGTAAGTCCTACACCATGATATTCAACAGCAGAACTGGCTACTCTCTTACATTCAGTTTTCCAATAACTTGCTTTATACATTATAAGGTCATGGGGAAGCCAGAACTTATGTCAGCAAAGAACTGCTATTGAAACTTGTAATGAATATGGCATGTTGGCCTGTTACAGCATGCGCATTCACATTCACTTTATGCACAGTATGGGGAGTTTGGAACATTGCCAATCAAGTTACTGCATGTCGGTGGGAGGAAACCACAGCACAAAGAGAAAGACTTACAAGGTGCAGAGGAGGCACCCCAGTGAAAAATCAAACTGCATGACATCTTGCTGTGAGGCAGCAATGTTACTGTCTATGTCACTGTGCCCCTCCTGTTCTGTTACATGCCTTATCCAAATTATCATGGACAAAAAGTTGAGATACAGCAGATGCGATGAGTGCAGCAGGGAAGAGATGGAAGTAATAGGAGTTACAGCTGAGAACTGTAAATGATTAGGCCCTGTAAAGGATTTTGACTGACCCCATCTCATACCTCTCAACCTTTTACAGCAAAAAATCTGGACAAAGCCTAAAATGATTTATTTATTTATTTATTTTAGTTTACATTTGTTGACCGGGCTAGTCTAATTGGATATATGTCCATTTTCAGTAGAGGCCCAGGGAGAAAAGCTCCAAGGATGAACAGTGACAAAGTTAACAATATATAAAAAGACATGTAAAATCACAATACAGAGGCAGCATTGGTCAAAAGAAAAATTATAATAATAAAATTATAAACTTTAAAAGTTATACTAAAAATTATACTAAAAAATTATACTAAACACAATAGTAGGTATGAGCAAAACCCAATTAAGAGAGAAAAGCTCTTATATTTTATCCTCTTACTATGAAGAAAAGAGTAGTAACTAGATTTGGAGGCAAAGGTGCGAGGAGTAGGGAAAGGGGAAAGAGCAGGAGGGGGAAAAAGATATCAGTCTGGGTTAGCACATGGACAAAGCCAAGATGTTCTTTAAGATGATTTTTAAATAGAGAAGTAGAAGCAAGGGTTGATAATTCAGAAGGAAGCTGATTCCAGTTTTTACCTGCTGTGTTTGAGAAAAGTGAGTCACCATCTTTGTTGTTAGATTTAATCGAGGAAACTAGGAGCTTATTAGCAGAGTGTAGGGTAGCTAGATTTTTATATGGTGTAATTAGATTAGTGAGGATAGGGGTGTTGTTGGGGTGGTATAGAATCTTTTGAGTAATAAGTAATTGTTGACAGAGTACATGGTTCTGCAGTTCTAGCCATTCTAGTTGTTTGAGGTTAAGGCAGTGGTGAGTTTTAAAGGGAGAGCATGTGATGAATATAGCTATGCTATTATAACAGGTAGAAAGTTTGGAGAGGTTGTTTTTAGATAGGTTAATATATATAGCAGAGGCATAGAAAAGGGTAGAAATGAGGTGTGTCTGGGCAATAGTTTTCCTAGCAGAAGGGGTAAGGAAGGGTTTAATTCTATAGAGGGTACCAAGTTTTTTGTTAACAGACTTTATGGTGGAGCTGATGTGGTCATCGTACTTGAGGGGGGGACAAATAGGGGCAGATTTTAAATATTGCTCTTAATAACTTAGAAAGTTGATAGAGTAATAGGTTTTACATTAGCATGAATTTTCTGAAGGATGTGGAGTCTTAAACCCAAATATTTGTCATTATTTAATTATTTAAATCCTTGGCTATTTGCCAGAAAGATACAGATTTTAGGAGGAACACACTAAAAATAAGAGGCAAAAATCTGGACATTATGCGAAAATCTGTACATTTGAGATGTATTGTTTATATGCATATCAAACTTCATGTCGTTATGAAGGATCAGATTAAAATTTTAGTGGACCTGTTTTCCTCAACTTGTGACAAGTTAAGACAAAGTTAAGTTAAGACATAATTCTGTCTGAGGGGCAAGCACAGTTGACTGAGTCAGGAAATGCTTCATTTTCATCTTGATAAACTTCTGTATGAACAATGTACAATTTACTTTACTTACATTAAAGTGCAGGCCTAAGACAGACAGCCATATCTGCTGGGTCTGAAATCTGTGCTTGTAATTTATTCCAACCTATTACTACAATGGTGCACTAATCAACATATTCCTAAAAATAAAGGAATGTTCCACATTTTTCTCTTTACAGTTTGTAAATTCCCCGCTTCATCTCTGAAGTACAGCCTATAAATTGTTTAGTACACACACACACACACACACACACACACACTCACACACACACACACACACACACACACACACACAGTTAAAAAATTAAATATACACTAAAAATGAGAAAACAGAGCTATCAAATTGTTAACATTTAGGAACAGAATCAACTATATGTAATACAGAAATGTACACTAGATCAACTATGTCCACAAAGCTAACAATAACCAGCCCTAATTTACTTTACAGCCTTCACAAGCAATCCATTTCACACAATAACAGCAAAACTAGCATTGTACAGCCATGATATGGGGGCTGTTTCAACAAGCCTGGAATTCCCCTTATCAGGCATGCACTCTAACAGAAACACCCTTTTCTATTGTAAGGAAGATGGCAAAATACTATTAATGAGCAACTCCACATGCAGAAAACATTTTCTCACAGTGACCCGACTGCACTGTAACAAGACTCAGCTAAGAAACTATGTTTTGTAACAATAATAAATAATTCATACAATGGAGCCAGGATGGTATCTCACTCAACAAACAGGTGTGCAAAACGAATATAAAGACACAACCAAAACTGGAAAAAAAATGCATGACTACCCTACACTGTACAGCTCTCAATGAACCAGGGACAATTCCAGAAATAATCAAGGATGCATTTAAAATATTAGTATTAGCTTAAAGATACTAACAGAATAAGATAAAATGTTTTAAAGAATTTACTTCACAAAATGTGAGACTATTATCATATGATGGCTGGCTGGATTTATTAAGTGCAATTTACCACCTCCCCCCCAAAACGTCGCCAGTTTTAGGGGGAATTAAGTGGGGCAAAGCTAAAATCTGACTCAAAATCAGGACATTTGAAAGCTATGCACTATAGGATTGCTCCCATCCCATGCAAAACGGGCAGTGACAGCACCTGAGAAACAGAAAATCCAAAATCTAAGAACACCCTTAAGGAAACAAAAACTGTTACCTATAATTGTTGGTAAATGTATATCATTCACATGTAGACACCACTGAATATAGACATGTCATTGCCATCATACAATATAAATATAATTTACAACATACAATTATAATCATATATAATTCGAGCACCAAAATGGAAATTGGCTGGGCTTAAAATGGCCCGCAAGGGCAGCTAGCCTAGTATTTACCTAGGATCCTAAATCGTACTAATATAACTATTGTATCATCACTGAAATAGAACATGTCAGCATATTTGCAGCCTCATATATAAAACACCATTAGATGCACCCTTGAACAATGACAAAAAAGATAAAATACAGCAATGCATAAACGCTAAAATGCTGACAGAATTTCGACTTCAGCTAAACATAAAACAAGATGTAGAATGTGAAGTGTGTCAAAGAAATGGCAACATTCCTATAAGTTGGAATTCATGGTTTTCTACTGCTTGTTTTGCACATTATAAAACTATTATTATAGCATACATACCAGATACCACCAAGAAAAGAGTAAAAATATGTAAGTCACTTCAGTCTCAGTCAGCTGTCAGCTCAGCTTAGTGCCTTTCACTGTCAGTGTCCGTCCGATTGAACGAAGTTAGGATGACTACAAACCAAACAAGTTAACTCACTTAACTATCTGCTACTGATTGTTTCTCACTCTTTTCCCAGCACAAAAAGCCCAGGAAGACAGCAAGAACCAATCAGTAGCCATTCAGCCCATCCACCTCACGTACGTGACTGAGGACGTGGCAGTCCGAGCCCCTTCCACTTCTATGTGGTTACAAGCCACATAGACTTCTGGGCATCACACTGATGCCTTCGCTCCTTAATCTGAACTGCTTTTACAGCAGTCTAGATTTACAGAAACTATATTTTTTTTTTTAGAACCCAGAACTCAGCAAGCATGCGCAGGTCGAGTTCCGGGACTTCAGCCAGCCAGTCGGACTTGCAGCTAAGTAAGCAGCCAGCTTAAAATAAATTAGAATTTATATTTTCTAAATATTTTTTTCAAAATGTTCTTTATTTTTCTGGGAGGGTTGCAGTCCTGCAATCCGATGGGACGAGCCGCCACTAGGTATGTCAGAGACATATCACTGTCAGATGTGCAGACACTCACTAACTGCATGTCCACACAAACCTTGTCAATCTATCAACCCACCATGTGTATAACAGCACTAATGACATAGAATCTGTTCACAATTCTGTGGATATGTCCCCCATGTTGTTGGGCTGTCTCCAAATATCCTGTTCTGTGAAGGATTCCCACCTACTGTCTGTGAATCTGTAGCCCACCACCTCTGTAATGTCCCTCACACAGGCAAGGAAAAGGGGCAAGGGCCACATGAAAGATGTCCTGTATGCTGGAAGTAGAAGCAGTGTCCAGGCCCACAGCACAATACTATGTGGGCACCAACATAGTTGTATGGCCTTAGCAATACCTGACATCTGCACATCTGCAGAGAGGGCAGACAGAAAGTACATAGCAAACAGGTCTTGCATTAGGATGAATGTTTTGAAGGATAGAAGTCTGAAACTGAAATGTCTGCCATTACTACATGACAGCAGTCCTCAATGACATGGCCAAAAAAATAGTACTCCACAGTTAATATTATAATATCATATTAATATTCAGTAGGAGATATAGTAAACCATACAACTCAAACACAATGAACAGGATAGTGTAGTACTCAGAGTCCCAGCTGTGCATGCAAGGGTGCATGGTTCAAGTACTACAATCTCCAATCTACTTTTACATGGAAAAACACTGTTAAAAGTACTAATTTAATAACACAATATGTGTTAAATTATTTTGTCAACCAGTACACTGTAGCTGGTGTAACATGCAAGTGTGAGTGAATATAACATGTGATACTACCCATGTATAACAAGTAATAAAACATGTGATGCTACGCATGTACACCCAAGTGTCCTATACAGTATAAGCACACACCGTGCTACTGTAATGACAACACACAGAAGCATGTTATGTACAGGAAATAAATACACCTGTTAAATATCATTACTCTGCTATTTGTAAGACTGGAATGTAAGCAATGGTTACCAGGGCTGAGCTATGCTTAGCAGGTTTAAGCATTGCCTAAATGTGAATGCTAAGTGGATTTGCATACTGGTAAGCATCGCTAAGTGAAGCCTACATGGTGTAAGCAACTAGCTGTTTAACTGTGTATTGGCATCGCTTACTATCGCACAGACCCATGCAAACCCACTTAAAGCCACTCAAGCATGCCTTAATCACTCTGTATCCAACAGCCCTTGTTCTGCCTAGCAACAAAATAAACAGCCCTTGCAGGCTTGAACCCAGGACCCTACACACCATAGTCACAGCAATTTACCACTAAGCCATCCAAGCTGTAGGGCTTTTGGATGCTGTCTCAAACATACCATGCAGTACAGCCAGTTTACAATAGGAAAGAGACACTGTGCAATCAGGAAGGATTGGTATATATATATATATATATATATATATATATATATATATATATATATATATATATACACACACACACATATATATATATATACACACATATATATATATATATATATATATATATATATATATATATACATACATGTCTGAAAATGCCCATACAAACATATGCTGCTGATAGACCACCCATAACTGGGGCCGCATGCACAGTTGGATACAAAAGGACCCATGACACTCACATCTGCCCCCCCAGTCCACATAATAAGTGGACAGTATGCTACCAAAAATCATGATAGGCCATACACAATGGCCAGACATATAACAACCTCTTAGCAAAACAACTATAATGACTGCAGATAGTAAAGAGAAATACAGCTAGCCAGTAATTCACACAACTTTATTATACTCTGATGTCTTGGACAAAGCCTTCAAGGAGTAAAACATTACAAGAAACACTTGCCTTACATACAAGAAGCAATTAACACTCAATTACATTTAAATACACAGCCTGCAATAACACTCATCATTTAACCCCCTAGTGGATAAAGCATCACATTTAAACAATATATATATATATATATATATATATATATATATATATATATATATATATATATATATATATATATATATATATAGATTCTGTACATAACAATTGTTTGATCAAACCGAGAAACAGGCTTTTTCCAAAACAGTACCTTGTAACCCAGTACTGTCCCCATGGTGAGATTCATTAAACTGTACAGCTATAGAACTGTCTTCTTTCTTATCAGTAATCTGTCTGACATGTTCTAACAGCCTAGTTTTAAAACACTTGTTACTCTCCCCCACATAAAACATGCTACAAGGGCATCTAAGAGCATTCTCCATACATCAACCTCTTGAAAGTACAGAGTTCCACATGTTTTTCAGCCTTTCCCCTCAATAGGAATGACAGCACTAAATAATATGTTCATAGGTTCATAGATTAGTACTAGCCTAACTGCCCTTGTGGGCCATTTTAAGCCTAGCCAATTATCCCTTGTGAGACTCAAACCCTGCACCTTGTGTTTATAAGGCAAACACCTTAACCATTAGGCCACAATCCCAACCTTGATATGATAATGATAGACCATACCTACCAACCTCCAACTGTATGACATCTGGACAAAGTCTGACATAATTGGGGGACAGAGGCCCAAAAACATAGCCATACTTGAAATATTGCTGTTATACACTGAGAAAGTTGCTGGTGTTACAGGGTTTGTTGTAACATATATTTTCTGAGGGATATAAAGTCAGAAACATAACTGGATGTTAGCACTTCCTGATTACAATCACCAGAGTCTGCTATTGCTTTGTCAAGGACAACACCTGTCTGGGGAACAGATCAAACATAACAGGCAAACCTCTGGCCATTACGCAGATAGCCCGCAGTTTAGAGCTATACAGACACAGACCTTTGTCAGACTGAAACCCATGCAGAAGTAGCATGTTCAAACCCTGTTAAATTAGCAGTATTCCAAACTTATAACACCAATACTCACATTCTGCCCCTACGTCTTGAACCTTCTCCATCATTTAGTTGGCTTGTCTCCACAAGTCTTATTGTAAGAGGTATCAGCTCACACACCTCCAGGATGTCTACCCCACAGGTAAGGGAAAGGGCCAACGCCCACATGGAGTACTCAATTATAAGTGTGTGTTGCCATGACATTGGCTATTGGAAAAACTACACTGCTGCTCTGCATGCAATTAGCAACTGGGGAACACCAATTGGTGCACAGGCCATTATCTGGTCATAACCATTACCTACAAAAGTCAAGCTACCACCTATTCAAATCAGCTCTATACCTGTAGGTAAGTGAGAGAGATAATAAAAAGAAAAAGACAGAAGTACAGAGGCTATTACCCAATCTACTTTCCAAAAAAAGGTATATTAAACAAGTAAACCTGTAATTGAATGCAGTAGGTGGTCTGTAATAATGGAAAATAGAAATTTGAAAGAATATGTCCCAACAGGACTTGCTGTACTGATGTACTTCTGAACAGCACTATCCATATGTTACCTGTGCATATAATTATGATATACAGTTTGTTGTGTAAATATAATAGAGCTATACAGAGCATGTGCAGAGTAAATTACTGTTGCAGAAGTGTGTGTTGAAATGCATGTGATATAGTGTGCGCATACCATTCAACTGTACAGTCTTATAAGCTCATGTTTGCCTGATATCTGTATTCACTTACATAGAGCTGTTTTATGTTAAGCAAACCATTGTCAAGTCTGTTAACAATGACACCGTAACATAATAGCCTAGACATGAATGTGGGACATCCTCCAGGTTAGCACTGTGATAGCAAAGCCTACTGTGCAAACATCTTACTTATCTATGTATGTAAATAAGTTGTGCATGTTCTACTTGTGTGTAATATCAGTTTCAGTGCATACAACAGACATAAATATTTACAGGTACTGTTTTTTGCATTGTCATGACAATGATATGGGTAGTATAATAGGCATGATTATCAGGTTGTAATCGGAGAAGTGTGCAACTGTGTTATGACCCTCTGTCCATGCCTAATACAAACAGCTATCTGAACACCTATATATAGTGGATATCAAGAGTGTATACACCCCTGCTGGAATGCCAAGTTGTGTACTATACACAAATGAGACCACAGGAAATCTTTCCAAAATGTTACCCACCTTGAATGGGACCCATAACCTGTACTAGTCTATTGACAAACTAATAAATCTGTTAGGGGAGAAAATATTGAACATAGAACATGTACTATAAACTGTTGCATACATGTGCACACACATAAACCACCACTTGGGTGATGCACCTCCTGCAGTAATGCCAGCATTCTCTTATTGGTTACACAAATGCCATCAATTAACAAAGCTCTGGATAACCCCAAATAATGTTCAGCTGTCCTAGTAGGATATATTTGACATTGACCCTGTTGTGTGCTACAGCAATAGACATGTTTGGCAGACAGCTTACAAAGCATTGAAGGGATCTCATTGTGGAAAGGTATCTGTCAGAAGAGTAAAAAAAGTGTCCACAACACTGGATATACCATGCAATACAGTGCAGACAGTCATCAGACAGTGGAGAAGATATGGGACAACAGTGACACTGCAAACACCTGGAAGTCCATCCCAAATGGATGACATGACAAGATGACAACAGGACATGGAGGCTGCCAGGGGATCTACAGCAACACTGAATGAGCTGCAGGAATGCTTGCCAAGTACTGGGTGTGCACCACATGTGACAACAATCTTCTGTATTCCCATATGTCTGCCCTATGGGGTAGGAGTATTAGATGGAAGCCTTTTCCTACACAGACAAACATTCAAGGGTGGACAAACATTGCCAAAGAGTACAGCAAGTCTCCAAAAAGCAAGTTGGGCAATGTGTCATGGTCTGATGACATAAAGGTTGGACCTGTGGCCCACAACTCCAATGGGTATGCTTGGCCTAACACAACACTTTGCATTACCAAAAGAACACCATCCCACTGACGAAGCATGGTGGTGGCAGTATCATGCTGTGGGGTTGACTTTCAAAAGCTGGAACTGGGCCTCTACTCATGATGAAGGAAATTATGAACAGTTGCCAATACCAACCATTTTTGTCCCCAAACCTCCAATCATCTGCTAGAAAGATGAAGATGAAGAGAGATGTTATCTGTCAACATGACAATGATCCCAAGTAAACATTCAAATCAACAAAGGAATGGCTTCACCAGATGGAAATTACAGTTTGGGAATGTGGCAGCCAGTGGCCAGACCTACATCCAATATGATATCTGTGGGTTGCTCTGAATAGGCTGTGAACAAGAGATGTCCTCACAAATTGACATATTTGTAGCGCTTCTACAAGGGAGACTGGGCAACTATTACCAAGTACAGATGTGCCATGATGATAGTCTCTGACCTAAGATGACTGAATACTGTCATTATCTCAACAGGTGCTTCCACAAAGTATCCATTTAAGGGTGTGCACACTCATGCAACCAGCTCATTGTACTGACCTCAATCTGCACATGTTTTCCCACAACAGATTGTTAATTTTGCAATGGAATTGTATAGGCTATAGGTCACATTAAACATGGGAATTATTTTGAAATGAGTTATTGTGGTGTCAAGTTACAAAAGCACAAAGACCAGGCATTGTCACAGGGGTGTATACACTTATATATACACTGTAACTGTATGGACTCAGCAATACATGACCTGTACAACCCACCTCCACAAAGGTAGAGTAATCCCCTTCGGTGGACAGCAGCAATACACAAACCACACAACAGGTTGCTATATTGCTGTACAGGGTCACATAGGAGCAGACAACAACTTGGAAGCATGTCCACTTCTATATGAACAAGCTTGTGAGTTCACAGGTGACTCCATGTAAGGCTAACTATGGGTACAAGTCACACATATCCACACTGCCAAGGCCAGACACAAGGGTGTCTCCACATATGTTGTCAGTCTCAGAGGCAACAACACAATTCACCCTGTACTGATGTTAAATCATACCTCATACACACATGCCATGGCTGTAGGCAGCCTGCATCAGACAGGTTAGGTGTGAACATCACCCCCTGTCCCCACATCCCTATAGGACTGCACCCCTCCCTTCATCAATGGTGAGCAGGTACATATTGCCTTCTGAAAGTCAACAACAGTAAGTCTCCATGGGACCTGATAACATCCCTGTCTGCAGCCTACATGAGCTCGGGCAAGTTCTCACAGCCCCATCACACACCATAGTCAAACACAGCCTCAGCAACATCCACACCACGTCCACATGGCAGATGGCCATTGTCATCCCTCTACACAGACATGAATGGAGAATAGAGGTTTATGCAATAAACTGTCCATCATTGGGGTAATATGACACATCAGGGCCAGGAGAGCAATGCAAGCTAATATTCTGCTGATAGATGACAGGGGTATGGTGTAGTCATGAGTGCCGGCAACAGATATCCACTGTTGCTGTGCAATATCTGTCCATACTGTTGACAACTGTATGGGGTGCTATGATGTGTTTCACTGTTTATGTCTTCCAGGCAGGATGCAGCATGCCAGAAATCCACCCTATACAGCTGCCGTAGTTGACACCATAGTCAGCCATTACAGTGTTATGTTTGGCCATGACTAGGAACATCTGCGGGAGCGGACCGCCCTGTGGAATAACCTAGTCCACAGGGTTAACAATGTCAGCCTGCACACAAGAACCTATGAACAGGTCCGGCATCATGCTACTGACCTCATATATAATGCCTGGTGAAGGGCTGCTGCCATAGCCAGAGAAGCGACAGCCACGGGTGGGGTCCAGCCATGCAGGCCCCACTGACACCCACCGAACAGCTCCTCACCAACCTTGGTGCACCCACTCCAGACATATAACATCTTGTGGAATCCAACATTGTGGATGTGGATGCCCCCCACACAATGGACAAGGAGTGTGCAGGTAAGGCCCTAGTGCACATCAGTAGAGTTCTTTAGCATACATACTTGTACCTGCAGAGTATCTACATGCATATGCCAGATAAGATAGTAGTTGTGGATGGGGTTTAGTAATGTACATGAAGTTGATATAAAAGTTTACACACTCCTGTTAAATTGCCAGGTTTTTGTAATATAAACAAATGAGACCACTAAAAATAATTTCAAAGCCTTTTCCACTTTTAATGTGACCTATAACCTGTGCAATTCAATTGGAAAACAAACAAATCTGTTAGGGTAAAAAATATACAAAATAAAAATCTTACAATAAGCTGGCTGCATAAGTGTGCACACCCTTAAACTAATACTTTGTTGAAGCACCTTTTGATTTAATTACAGCATTCAGTCTTCTTGGGTACACACCTCTTATCAATTACAGACTCTGATCAACCCCAAATAAAGTTTGGCTGTCCTAGTAGGATTATCCTGACATTTACTCAGTTGCCTGCTACAGCAAAAGCCATGGGTTCACAGAGAGCTTACAAAGCATCAAAGGGATCTCATTGCTGAAAGGTATCAGTCAGGAGAAGGGTACAAAAAAATTCTACAGCACTGGATATACCATGGAACACAGTGAAGACAGTCATCAAAAAGCAGAGATAATATGGGACAACAGTGATGTAGCAAAGAACTGAACATCCCTCCAAGATTGATGAAAAGACAACACATAAAATGGTCAAGGAGGCTGCCAAAAGACCTACAGCAACACTGAAGGAGCTGCAGGAATTTCTGGCAAGTAGTGGTTGTGTACTACATGTGACAACAATCTCCAATATTCTCCATATGTCTGGGCTATTGGGGAGGGTTGCAAGACGGAAGCCTTTTCTCACACAGAAAAACATCCATGCCCAGATAATATTTGCAGAACAATACATCACATCTCCTAAAAGCATGTGGGAAAATATGTTGTGGTCTGATGAGACCAAGGTTGAACTTTTTGGACACAATTCCAAAAGGTACATTTGGGACAAAAACAAAATTTCGCATCACCAAAGAACACCATCCCCATGGTGAAGCATGGTGGTGACAGTATCATGATTTGGGGTTGCCTTTCTTCAGCTGGAACTGGGGCTTTAGTCAAGGTGGAGGGAATTATGAACAGTTCCAAATACCAGTCACTTTTGGCCCAAAACCTTCAGGCATCTGCTAGAAAGATGAAGATGAATAGGAATTTCACCTTTCAACATGACAATGACCCCAAGCATACATCCAAATCAACAAAAGAATGGCTTCACCAGAAGAAAATTAAAGTTTTGGAATGGCCCAGCCAAAGCTCAGACCTAAATCCAATAGAAAATCTGTGGGGTGACCTGAAGAGCACTGTGCACATGAAATGCCCTCACAATCTGACAGATTTGGAGCATTTTGTAAGGGAGAGTGGGAAAATATTGCCAAGTCAAGATGTGCCATGCTGATAGACTCCTACCCAAAAAGACTGAATGTTGTAATTAAATCAAAAGGTGCTTCAACAAAGTATTAGTTTAAGAGTATGCACCCTTATGCAACCAGCTTATTGTATGTTTATTATTTGTTACATTCTTTCCCCTAACATATTGGTTGGTTTTTCAATTGAATTGTGCAGGTTATAGGTCACATTAAAAGTGGGAAACATTTTGAAATGATTTATTGTGGTCTCATGGTTTTATATCACAAAAACCTGTCATTCTAACAGGGGTGTGTAAACTGTTTATATCCACTGTAAGTGCACATCTATGGTGATGGGCAGCATATGACATAGTATTTAGGGTAGTACTGTTACTATGCAGAAATTCTACTTCCCCCCTGTACCTCTCTCCCACACCTATTTAGGTCCCTCTGGTCTACAAGTGGGACAGCAGTCTGTAGCTGGTGAGTATGTCATTGTATTGGTGTGCTTTGCCAATACACCTGGCCATAGTGCTTCATGTCCATATTCACTGGTGGTGTTAACTGTAGTGCATCCCAGTGGTCACCACGGGGGCCTATCTGAAGGGTAATGTG
Source organism: Protopterus annectens (assembly GCF_019279795.1). NCBI lineage: Eukaryota > Metazoa > Chordata > Ceratodontiformes > Protopteridae > Protopterus > Protopterus annectens. The sequence goes on from NC_056732.1 coordinate 1,727,035,402, forward strand.
GCATTCCTGCAGCATACCTCACAACCTGTCAGTGGAAGATGTCTGAACAGAGACCAATAAACTGGGGGACAAATGGCCTATGGTAGGGACATGTACGACACATTAATCCCATACAGTGAATACCAAAGTGTACACACCCCTGTCAAGATGCCAAGTGTTTCTGATATATGCAATGAAAGACCACAATATTACATTCCACACCTTTTCCAACCTGTATTGTGACCATAACATGTACAATTGGCTTGTAAATCCCAGCAATATGTTAGGCCACCAAATATGGCGGATACAAACCTTACAATACGCTGGATGCATATGTGTTCACACTCTTCACATAACACATTGTAGGAGCAGCTTGTGCTCTGCTGACAGCATTCACTCTGCTTGGGTACACACCTGCCATCAAGTACAGGGACTCAATGTAACAACAAATAACGGTCCACTGTTGGAGCGGTGTATTCATGACATTTGCACAGTTGCCTGTACCAGAAGCAGCCATGGCTTGCACACATCTAAGAAAGCATCATAGGGATCTCATATTTGAAAGCAGGGTACAACATTACCCCAGCATTGCATATACCATGAGACACAGTGGAGACAGTCAACAAAAGGTAGATTAAATATGGGACAACAGTGCTGTTGAAAAGAACCAGACGTCGGTCCAAAACAGATGGAAGGACATGCTGACTACTGATCAGGGAGGCTGCCAGAGGACATGCATCAACACTGAGGGACTTGCAGGACTTTCTGGCAAGTACTGGTTGTGTAGTACATGTGGCAATACTCGCCAGGAATCTGCATAAGTCTGGCCTCTGGGGTAGGGTCAGGAGATAGAATCATTTACCCATGCCAACCACATTGCAGGGCTGTGTACCAGTAGCAAAACATAACACCAGGTCTCCCAAAGGCATGTGTTGAACTGTGTAATGGTGTAATGAGACCAAGGTCCACACTTACACCCACTATCCCTACAACTACATGTGATGCACAAGCAGCACCTCACTTCTCCTGAAGACCACCATCCACATGTTGAAGCTCACTGGTGACAGTGCCCTGCATTGGGGTTGCTGTTCATTAGGTGGAACTAGGCATGTAGGCACAGTGAAGGGAATTATGGACAGTTCAAATAACACTCACATGTGGGCCAAAGCCATCAAGCATCTGCAAGATGGCTGAGGATGGGTGGGGGTTCCAACTTCCAACATGACAATGACCTGAAGCATACATCCAAAGCTACCAATGAATGGTTTCACCTGAATACACTCAAGGGTATACAGTGGCCAGACAAAGAGCAGAATTAACACCAATAGCAAATCCCCAGTGTGACCTCCAATGTCTGTGCACATGAGCTGCCCTTGCCAGCTGACAGAGTTGGGGGACCTTTGCAGGGAAAACTGCCGACATAAGGCCAAGTCCAGGTGTGCCATACTGATACTCCCCTTCTCAGGCATAGTGACTGCTGTAGTTCACTTAACTGTTGCTTCAAACAAGCATTGGTTTAAGGGTGTCCACACCTATGCAACCACTGTATCATACACATCTCACTCAGTATATTTCACAACTAACACATTTGTTTGTTTCCCGATTGGATTGCACACGTCATATGTCACATTTAAGATAGGTAATGGGTTTGAATGCAGTATTGTGGTCTCAATTTATATGATACAAGCACCTGCCATGTTAACAGGGGTGTGTAATCGGCGCTGGGGCCTATATAAGCCTAGCCAAAAAAGTTTCCTGGCTTTCACCACCCAAGAACATTATTTTCCTGTGCCCCTGTCGAGCAGCGCCACAGAAGTGATCCCTGGGGTGAATTTTCTATTTCCCATCCAGTCATCAAGATTTTTCTTAAAGAGGACCAATGAGGAGCTTTGCTTGACATGAATGGGTAGTTTGTTCCAGAGTATGGGAAGTCTGTGGGACAGGAATCTATCCCTCCAGCATGTTCTGTTTATTGTGGTGACAAGGTTTAGGTCCCTGGAGTGTGTGGTTTGGAGCGATTGGGATTTCTTTAAGTGTAGCATGTCCAACAGCTCTTGGTTTGACATAGCTTTGTATGTTAGGCAGAGATCGCCTCTGAGTAGGTGATATGTGACAGAGTAGAGCTGGAGTTTTTTGAGATACACGTTAAGCTTAGTAGGTTGTTCATGTAACAGGATTTGTTTGAATATACATTCACTGCTGGTGATGAGGTCTGCGAATCAAATATATGTCATTATTTAGTGACATCAATCCTCATATGTCCCTGTAATGTGTCAGACAAACACATAGGGATTGTGAAAGACAGAGCAAGCATATGTGCCACACATCTACACATTCTTCAATGATTTGTAGAGTTGTGAGGTATGGTCTACAGTAGTTGCCACTGTGCTATACAGGTGAACAGCAATAATGTTTACATGGGTGCTCTGTGTGCTAGGGGAATGGATGTCACCTACTAAGAGTACTCATGCATCCCAGAGATATATATTGTTAATAACAAGGATTGAGAATGGCTGCAATGCAGGATGATGAGGACTGTGTGTCATGCATGTCACCTATTGGTTAATGTGAGGTCTGTGTAATAGCTCTGTGCCACCTCACTTGTAAGTGTCTCTGTGCATGCCTGAGTGTGTGGCAGCCAACCATACTGTACAGGTATTAATCTACATTTATTGTCTTCCCCTCATGGGTGGCAATGGGGGTCAAGGTCCCTCCCGCTTGGGAACTAATGTCAGTGCTTCCGCAGACTCTGACAATGATGATAGCCATTGTGATGCACAGGCAGGTTTGTCAGGCGCTGAATCTGTGCCATTGGTTGGCATCCCACTGTTGTTCACCCCATCCCCGCACACAGTCACAATGCCCACACATACTCCATCACCAGTGGCCATACAGGATGGACAGTTGGCGGATGGTGGCATGGGACAGGCAAGTGTGGTGACTATGTCAAGTGCATCTGTAGACACTAGCCATAGCCAGATAAAAGGTGAGGCCCCACACAGGCAGACAGGCAGGGGTGCTTGTAGGGGGACTGCTGCCCATCATGCCCCTGTCACAGGTGCCACAGCAAGTGTCACCAGATACATGTTCCGGATCATCATGGAGGCACAGGCATGTAGTGAATGTAACGCAAGAAAGCTTCTCAGGGTCGTGAATGCCACACTTCATGCTATGCGTGACAGCCTCCATGATCATGCTGATGCCCACCGTTATTATGTTGAGGTCATGGACAGATGCCAAAAACAACAAAATTTCACCATAAATAATCCAAATAAAACACAAACTGCAAAAAGTAGATTAACCACCAGGTCTGTTTTAATCCTGTTACCTCGGCATTTCACCTTCAGGGGATATTTCTTTGTAATACACCAACAGCTTAAATAGTATTTCATTTGAAAAAACCTTTTTCAATTAAATAATTAAACAATTATCTCAATAAATTAATTGACTGTTTCAAATACAAATGCAAACACTGAATAATACCTTCCCCCTTTATAAATATTCTTGCACTTCATAAATCATGACAAACATGAGGCATTTTATAATTATATACAAAACAGCAGAATCTAAAGGAAATTTTAGCCAACATGATAGGAACGTGTCTCTCAAAATCTAACACAGCAAATAATACAATTATTGTTACTTTATAAAAGCACATGCTTTAACATTTCATTGATACTTCTTGGTTTAAACATGCTATTATGGGTTTGATGCACGGGGTGAATTTACTATAGTTTAGCAATGTAATGCTGAGTAGAGTGTTGTCAGGCAGCATGTTTCATGGTTACATGTCAAGAGTGTGTAGCTGTCCAGCCATGATGCATAATTGTTGTTATTGACGCTGACAGAATGTGGTCTCCATAATGTAGTCTGTTTGTCTTCTAGGTGTCTGTGCGTCAGCAGGATGTGGCCCTGCAGACATTATCTACAAGGAGTATGGCAATGTGGTATCACATTGTGTGTATCCTATCCAGGGTACAGCTGTACACGATTAACAGGTCTGTATAACAGGTTTTGCATATGCCATGTAGCTTATATGGCTGAGGTAAGTGTATGGTGGCCGACATCAGCAGCTCTCATACAGTGGTGAATGGTAAGTGTAGTGGGTGAACACACCTCAGATTTGTAATTCCCATGCACCCAGAGGGTATTCTATTGAACCAAGACACAGATAATACTGCTCACATACACACACACGCACACGCACACACGCACACACACACACACACACACACACACACACACACACACACACACAAAATCACAATTGCCAGTGCTGGGTTTGAAATCCATACTCATCTAGTTAGTGGTAGTAAAGTATTATGCAGTTATCACAGGTGGCACAGATCTCACAGTGTATTTAGTTTTCAATGTACATGTCTAGTGAGTAACATCACATGCCCTTGTAAGGAATGGCAATGGGTGGTGTTGTGGGTGTGACAGGTCTCATAAGTATGTCATGCACAGGTGTACACACTCCCACACACTGCCATACACACCAATGCACACACATGTGTGCCAGTCCTGTGATTATGAGCCCTACCTCTCTGGCTGCTCATTCCATACTGTTACATAGCTGTTGCACACAGCACAGGGCTCATAGGTCTGCAGAGTGTGTACAGATACCTCTACAGTTGATGTAAAAAGCAGGCCTCGTACAGTGGAATGTAGGACATGTGCTGAGAGTATGATGGCCTATAATTGTGATACTCAGCCATCCAATGGATATATTCCTTACTCAAACACACACACTCAGGATACTGGTCTTTGCACTCATGCATGCACACACACATACACACACACACACACACACACACACACACACACACACACACACACACACACACACACACACATTTGCCAGGACTGAGATTTATAGGATCATGTGTTCATAGATGTGTACCAGGCTGATGAGCATGGGGTCATGACAAGCCTAGCCCATGGGAGTAGCCTGGCATCATGCAACCTGACATTTTCTCCCAGTACGTCTATTGACCACTGCCCCTTGAGTGATGGTCACAGTGACAGTTAAATTCTCCATCCACTCATCCAGAGTTCTCGTGCAGAGGGCCAGCGAGGTGCTCTGACATGTATGCAACATATATTGCAGTAAATGTCTACATGCTGGGTTATGTACCTGTCCTCCAGCATGTTCTGGTGATTGTGGTAATAAGGTTGGGGTATCCATAGCATGTGGTGTATATAGATCTGAGTTTCACTAGATATGGCATTCCTAACACAACTAGCCACACATGGCATTGTCAGTGAAGCATGGATTGCATGTAATTTGGCAAGATGCGACCAAGATTACATAGAGGTATTGCACTCTGTCCATATCAGACAGTTGTTTGCAGGCTAGGGTCCTATTTGTGAAGTACACTTGCAGCCTCCACAGTTGTTGCAGGTGTCTAGTGAGCTACATGGCAAATAGGCATTGTACCTGCTGGTTGGCCACATGAGGAGAGAGTAGAGGTAGATATTGATCTGTTTCCTACTGGATGACACACCCTTATTCTGAGATGTGCCAAATATTTATGTCCACAATAGCAATGTGGTGGCCATAAGAGAGGTCTCTGTTAACCTGTGTTCCCAGGCCTCTTATAAGACGTATGTGTCCAGTGGACTACCAGCAATGTGTTAATTCATGGTAAACACATTGATTCCTCACGGGATTGTGACACATTTCTTTCCATCCAGCCTAAAGCCTGTATTCTGACAACAGTTGGATGTCACTGTGGGGCTTTTATGCAGCATGTCAACATGATATGGGGATGTACACATAGCAGCCACCTTGCAATTGTCTGCTAACATTGTCAGCCAGGGCCCCTTTGTGTTGTTCTGGATGTCAGAGGCATACATGACAAACATGAAGAGACCCATGAGCAGACACATGTGGTACTACACTTGTGACTGGTTGGCAGTCTGACATGGAGTCTGCTACCTTCACACTGTGGGTCCCATGAATAACCAGTTTGCAACCCACTGAGTGACATAGGGGTTGATGCCCAGATGGCTGTGTTTGTCTATGATTCCTGAGTGGGAAATGGTATCACAGGATTAGAAGACCTGCCTATCTTGTTTTTGTGTCCATACTGTTACATAGTTACTTCACATGGCATGCAGCTTATGGGCTGCAGAAGGTCCACATCTACCATTACAGTGGTTGACAACAGTTGGCCCTGTACAATGGACATTTAGATGTGTACTGTGTGTAGAACTCTTGAAAAACACCCCCAGTGGATATGACACACACACACACACACACACACACACACACACACACAGACATACCAGTATTGGGATTAAAACTCCTACCTATCGATCTATGTCTACTATAGTTTTACACAGTTATCAGACACACCACAGAGCTTATACAATTTCACCTAGTCCAAAGGTTCTTCTAAGGTGAATGACATCAACAGGGCTGATAAATTAGAGTGAGGGGAGGTGAAAACGTGGTACACAACTCAAAATGGTATAACCCAGACAGTATATGATTCTCACATACACTTGCCAGTACTGAGATTAGAACTCCTACCTATCTAATTATTTTCACTATAGTGTTACACAGTTATCACATGCACCATGGAACTTATACAATTTCACTTAGTCCAAAGGTACTTCTAAGGTGAATGACATCCACAGGACTACTAAATTAGGGTGAGGGGAGGTGTAACAGGTGGTACACAACTCAAAATGGCATACCACACACAGTATGTGATTCTCACACAAATGCACACACTTACTTTGGAATTTGCCATGACTGACATTAGAACCCCTACCTAACTACTTATTTGTACTATAGTATTATACAGTTATCACATGCACCGCAGTGCTTATGGGTCTGAGGTCTGACGGAAGGGACTTCTAATGTGACATAGCTGCAGGACTGCTAAAGTAGGGAAAGTGTACTGGGTTTGAATGGGCCCAAAAGCTTTAACTTGTAAACGCACACACACACAGACACACACACACACACACACACACACACACACACACACACACACACACACACACACACACACACACACACACACACACACACACACACACACACACACACACACACACACACACACACACACACACACACACACACACACTTACATTGACATTTGGGAGAACTGAGATCAGAGCTCCTACCTAACTAGTTATTTTCAGCATAGTGTTACACAATTATTGCACATGCCACAGAGCTTATGGGGCTGAGGCCTGACAAAAGGTACTTCTATGGTGACAGACATGTTCAGGACTGCTAATGTAAGGCAATGGGAAGTGCACTGTGTGGGGAAGGGCTGTTCATTCCTAGATCCTGGCAAAAGGTACTTCTATGGTGACAGACATTTTCAGGACTGCTAATGAAGGGCAATGGAAAGTGCACTGTGTGGGGAAGGGCTGTTCATTCCTAGATCCTGGCAAAAGGTACTTCTATGGTGACAGACATTTTCAGGACTGCTAATGAAGGGCAATGGGAAGTGCACTGTGTGGGGAAGGGCTGTTCATTCCTAGATCCTACTGACATTTCTCTAAGTGTATGAGCATGCCCAGTGCGACCTTCTATGGCATATGTGGGACTCCATTCCAGGAATTTTTGTAGTTCAATCCAGTTTGTTTTGTGCTACAGCCATACCTCTTGACCTGTTGGTGCAGAATATCTGCAGACAGCCTATCAACATGGGGGATATTGGGCCATATGGTGATTATGACTGTTTCTCTCAGTAATGTATAGGTTGCTAGGGTTACAGGGCTTGTTTTAGCAGACATCTGACATATATGCTGTTTGACACTGTCATGTATTGTTTCAGTACCTCATGACATACCTTCGCAGCTCATCACAGTGATTTATAAGGGGAATACAGGGTCGATGATGCACACACCAAACTTATGGGACAAATGCTATGCATTCTTGCATCATCCAGCTTGTTGAGAGGTGTGCCTACAAGCAACTGACTGCTGGAGCTGTGGAAACAGTCCAGCACCTTAGTGATATATTACAATGGTGGAATATCTGTGTGTTTCTGTTTTGGCCTGGTCTGTTTCCAGTCCACAGTTGGGTAATATACATCAGACAGGATCAGGGTGACAGGCAGATCCCAGATAGACTTGTAGGGGATAAGATATGGGGAGGTGTATTAGGTCAGATATGTTTGCCTATCACAACCAGTGCTTTGTATAGGGGTCTGCTCAAAGGTTGATTGCACTTGGAGGGTCTTTTGTGTGTCAGACTGTTTGACCAGCCTGGAGGTGTGTGTTTGACATATATGCATGGCCCACTTCTCTTTGTTTGGCTGGCCACATTTTAGGGTTGGGATGTTGCATAAGATGAGTGATCAAGGAAGGGTGTGCTACTCCCCATGTCTGTGGGCCAGGGCTCTGTGGGTGCAGACATGTCACCATCTTCCAGGTTTATGACTGCCTGCAATGAGTGCATTTCCATATGTTTGGAGTCCTAGCCCTGCCTGTCAACTTCACATTCATGACACATATACCTTGTTGGTTACACAAACAAGTATGGTTTACAAGGAAGAGTGTTTTTCAGGTCACTCAGGATTGAAGTCAGATATTACTTACATTTGACATTGCAGTTTCTGACTTTGTACCCATAACACATTCCATGCTACTACAATCATTCCTCCCACTTTATTACATTATTACAGCAGTATTTCAAAGGTGTTTCTTTGAACCTTTTTCACCCCATTATTCTTGGCGTTGGCTGGATTTATGGCTCTCTGACACTGGCAGGTTTTCTCCTAGCAGTTAGCAGCATGGCCTTTCTTTGCCTTTGTTAGACTGTGGTATGTTGGTGATATGGATCCCATGACACTTCCTAACAGGGCACTGTGGGTGAGGCATGGGCATTTGCCACAGGGCTATAGGCCAGGTGTGACAGATGCAGGCCCTCTGTAGCATGGCATTGCATTCTGTTATGTTCCCAGGCTGCCAGCATTGGACAACCCTGGGATGGCACCAGTAAGTTGACTGTGGGTGTTACTGATAATTGCTTTCTGTTTGTGTTGAGCCATCACTGTAGATGATGGCTTGATGCTGCTTACAGCTAGCGACATGTTACTGCATGTGTATGGGACTATAGGGGGGCACATCTGTACACAATACACATTTGCAGAGACTGTGCTTATATTTGCTTAACATTTTGGTCCCATTTAGCATAGTGGTGTGCCCTCTATCTTTCAGACTACAGGCTTAACAGTATTGACCACAGGTCAGATTGTTCTGGCATGGACATTTGTAGTTTCAGACTTCTTACCTTTCAAAGCCATACTGTCACTGCCAGACCTGTTATGATATCACTGTGTAAATGTCTGTAGGTGGGGATTCCAAGGATGTCGTCATGTGGGGGCCTTTGTCAGGCATTTCCATATGGGTTTGTTACAGATGATCTGCTGGGTGAGGCTCAGGGTGTGTTTGGGACCCTCACTTTGACATCCATGCCTGTGACCTATGACCCCCCAGGAATTTGGCTCACCACATATACTGCGGTGGTATTTGTCAACTAGGGTGGCTCTGCATGGTGTGGGTAGGCCAGTACTGGGTATTCACTTCCTGCTTTCCCACAGAGCTGTCAGTTGTCTGCTGCTATCCCAGTAAGCCACCTCATTGCCTTGGATGCTTGAATCAGTTTCATAGATATGCTGTCAGACCATTCTACTTGATTCAGTACTTTTGTTCAGGAGACTGACTTACTCTGAGGCTGTTGTGAGAATGGTGCTTGAGGGATGACTATGTTGGATGCACAAAGTATACTGCCTATACATGGTAGGGTATAGCTGGTTTATTGTTTGGCATCCCTTTTACTGTGTGCACGAGTCAGAGAGAGAGAGAGAGATAAATCCTTTGGGTCCTGCAGTGTCAGTGTATGTGCTATGCATTGCCTCTTTGCCAAGGACAGGGCATACTGGGCATACTGGGCACGCTTCCGTCTGCCTACAGGGGCAGGCTCAATATGTTCCTCCTCTGAGTCCCTCTGTGCCTGTGGAGACCTTAGCAATTGTGGGGGGCTGTGTGGCCATTCCCCATTTTGTTCCTGCTGCAGCTGTTTCCGCAGGATCATATTGTGTAGCATGGCACATACTATGAACATGTGTGCACATGTGGCTGGGGAGTACTGCAAGGCTCCACCAGATATGTCAAGACAGCAGAACCGTGACTTGAGCATCCCAAACACATGCTCTATAATGATCCTGGTTTGTGCATGTGCCTCATTATGGCATTCTTTTGTGGGTGTTTGTGGATTTCTGATGGGAGTCATCATCCATGGCTCCAGTGTGTAGCCAGCATCCCCAACTAGATGGCCATATGGCATGTCCCCGAAGGCATAAGCCTGGTACAGCTGTGAGGAGTGCCAGATGTGGGAGTCGTGATAGCTTACAGGGCTGCCAGCACACACATTCATGATAACATGGGCATCACGCATGGCCTGGCAGTTGATGGAGTGGTACCCTTTGCTGTTTAGGTAGACCCTACCCTGGTCACTGGATGGTGCTTTGATGCAGATGTGTGTGCAGTCTATGGCACCCAGTACCTCTGGGTATTCTGCTACATGGTGGAAAAGATGCATATTGCTGGTCCTCTCCTCACGGGTGCTGGGGAAGTAGATGTGTTCAGCAGTCACATGGCATCCAGGAACTGGTGGAGTATTCTGGAGGCAGATGCTTGTGAGACCCCCATGGTATCCCTAGTTGGTCTTTGGAGAGTACCTGTAGCTAGTATTCTTAAGGCTACACATACCTTGGTATCCACTCAGAAGGGTTCCCCTCTGTTGGTTCTGGGTGTGAGGCGAGGTCAGCACAGCTCAACAAGTTGCTGAAGTATGTCCCTATCCACCTTGTAGCACTCTACTATCTCCAGATCATGTAGCCCCTGGTAGGTTACCCTGGGTCTGAACACTCTTCTCCTCTTCCATGGTCTGAGTTGGTTGTCAGCATTATCCTCCTCATCACCCTCAGTCTCTAGCACATACTGATAGATCAAAGCAACATCAGCCCCTAACATGTTTTGTCAGTTTAAAATTCCCCCAATGTGTACACCAGTGATGTACTGTTTGTGAGAAAACCAGACTGAAAGGTATTTGCATAGTTCATAGTAGTGTGCTGGGCTTCTTCTTGTGTAATTGTCTGTTTCTGATACATTCCACCTGCCAGCTATGCTTGCTCTCCTTGATTGCCCTCCTTCTGCTGTTTCCACTTCCCATTTCCTCCCTGTTTAAGCCCTGATGCATGCTGCACATTCCTGTTGCTCAAATGTAAACAGTTCTGCTATTCCCATGTGCTTTTTTTATTATTTTAAACCCGGTGCATGCTGCGCAAACCTGACAATATCCCTGGCTGTGTTCTACATTAACTACAAAGTGAACTGGCATCACACATGTGTGCCCTGTTCAATCACAGCCTCACCTCAGGCTTTGTCCCTACCGAATGGTGCACTGCTACAGTCATCCCTCTCCATAAAGGGGGAGCAACTGCAGACCATGGGAATTATCATCCCATTAGCCTGATGAGTCTGATATGCAAGGCTATGGAGTGCATCATCATGTACCTAATTAACAAGGATATAGGAAATCTCCAAACTCTGGCTCCCACACAATTTGGTTTTGTGAAGGGTAGATCATGCCTGCAAAAACCTGGTTGACTTCTTTGAATCAGCCACCAGCACTGTGGATGAGGTCAAGGCAGTCAATACAGTCTACCTCGATTTGGCCAAGGCCTTTGATACCATTCCCCACTCAGGAATTATTGATAGACTCATCAAACTAGGCATCAACCCCTATATCACTAGGTGGGTTACAAAATGGCTGACAGATAGAACCCACAGTGTGAAGGTAGCAGACTCAAGTCAGAGTGCCAACCAGTCACGAGTGGAGTCCCACAGAGATCGGTTCTGGGTCCTCTCCTGCTTGGCATCTACTTCTCAGAAGTCCAGACCAACACAGAGTGACTCTGGCTAACCAAGTCTGACAATGATTGCAAACTGGGAGCCATTATTAACATCCCAAGTGATGTAGACATCCTATAGAAAGACCTCACTGTGACCAATGACTGGTGTCGAAACTATGGCCTTAAGCTTCATTCCAAAAAATGCATCGTCATTCCCTTTGGGAAAAGCTCAGTTCCCACTAATTACCACACTGATGGTAGCCCACTGAACACTGAAGGCATTATAAGAGATCTGAGGACACAGGTTGACAGCAACATCTCCTTTGACCACCACATTGCTACTGTGGTCAGAAAATCCTTCTATGTGGCACATCTCATTACCAAGGATTTTGCATCCAGGAGGAAAGAGGTCATCATCTCTCTCTACTCCTCCCTCATTAGATCAATCATCAAGTATAATGTCCCATTTGGCATGTACCTCACTAAACACCTGCAACAGCTGGAAAAGCCAGAAAAGTACCTCACATCCTAGGTCTTAAACACATGCCCTACATGGACAGACTCAAAAAACTCCAGGTTTTCTCTGTCTCATATCATCTATTAAGAGGTGATCTCTGCTTGACTTACAAAGCCATGTCTGACCCAGCACTGTTAGAAATGTTACACCTAAAGAAATCCCAATCCCTCCACACCACATGCTCCAGGGACCTCAACCTCATCACCACAATCAACAGAACATGCTGGAGGGATAGGTTCATAACACAGAGACTGCCAATGCTCTGGAATAGACTTTCCATACATGTCAAGCAGAGCACCTCACTGGCTATTTTCAAGAGAAATCTTGATGAGTGGATGGGAAATAGAAAGTTCACCCTCCCGGGAATCACTCCAGTGGCTGTTCTTGATAGAGGCACCTGGAACTAACGGTGGCATGATGCCAGGGCACTTCTATGGGCTAGGCTTGTAAAGACTCCAGGGTCATTGGCCTAGTACACACCTATGAACCTATGAAGTGAGCTATCTAACTATAGACACATAGCTACACTACCACCGCTATCAAAAAATATTAGATAAATGTATCCACGTCCAGCTCCTCAAACATCTTACCTAAAATAATCTTTTCTCAAAGACCCAACATGGTTTCCACACCAGTCATAGCACAATTACTTTTCTTATTAGCTTTACCAGTGCTATCAACCCCCATATAAATAATGGCAACCTAGTATCAGCACACTTCTTGGACTTGTCAAACACATTCGATACAGTTTCTATGAAAATCTTCTTAGTGATCTATCTTCCCTATGTCTAAATAAATCACCCCTCACCTGGTTTCATAGCTATTTCTTAGTTGGACAACAAATGGCATAATGGAAACAGGAATTATCCCATTTCCTTCCAGTCACAGTTGGAGTACCACAAGGATCAATACTTGGCCCATTTCTATTTAATGTATTTATAAACATACTCCATGTCACCCCAAAAAAGGAAATATAGTTTAGTATGCAGATGATACAACCCTCATCTGCTCTGCCCCAACACTACAAATCCTCCAGGAAATGACACATGAGTCTTTATCAGCTACTGAATCCTGACTAGGCACTGCAGACCTATTCCTAAATACAGAAAGAGTAAATGAATACTCTTTATACCAAAACAATTATAATCAAATATACAATTTCCATATTGTCTCATCTGATAATACAAAAATTGAAACCATGGCAGGACCTAAATTACTTGGCGTACTCACAAATAACTTACTCAATATGAAAAACATATTCTCCAAACTATCAAAAATACATGCAAAAAAACTAGGCTCCCTTTATTGAGCAAATCGATGTTTACAGTATCCACAAGAAAATCCATAGCAGCAATCTACCTACTCCCATCTCTGTTGTACAGATCACCTATCTTCACTAATCACAATACCTTTAAGTCCAAACTTGATGCATGCTATAATAAAATAGCAAGATTCACCACATATTCATTTAAAACCCTCCACTGCAAAGCCCTAAAGGACCTAGCTAACTAGAATTCCCAAATCAACTAACCTACTCTCAACTCATCACTGCCCACAAACTTATCTACAAGCCAGATAGTTGTTCCTCTCTAAAAAGCATATTGCTACCATACAGCAACAACAGAACATATGCTCCAATAACAAATTTCTCTTGGTTGTAAGTAACTCAAACAAACTCTGCCAGAGACTAACTCAATTCTCATTGTGTCTCACTGTGGAACTTCATTCCACTAAAGTTAAAGCTTTACAGAAAACAACAAATGCTTTAAAAGTCTGCTAAAACAGCATCTGCAAGGCACTTAACTCTGCTCTTGCTCTATACCTGTGTAATTTCTGATCCTGAAGAAAATATAACCTGCAATACCTCTGACAAAACATTAGATGTTAAGTACTAGATTATTTTATAGTGATTATTACACTTTCCCTTCTATCTTCTACTGTAAACATTTAACTGATTATATTTCTTAACTACTAACTTATCCTTATTTTTACTTATTTTACATTTGTTGACTGGGATGGTCTAACATGTCCATTTTCAGTAGAGCCCCTGGGAGATACGCTCCAAGAAGTTACATTAGTACAACTATTCAGGTAAAAGTTATTATACAGATACAAACTTAGGTTTCAACAGTTCAAAACTTTACACAGTTTAAACATAAATTTAGGTAACAAGTTGTTGTACAGATACATACTTAAAGTCTCAGCAATTGCAAAAAAAAAAAACAACTTGCACAGAGTGTACAGAATTTGTTGAAAGCAATTAGACGAGGTATTTTACACTCTATTTACAAAAGACTTGGCTATACAAGTTAAATTAGCTGTAAAGGGTTAGATATGTCTTTGTAAAGGATAAGTAATAGGTGGATACTGACAAAAGTCAGAGCAGATATAAGGTCTATAGCAAGAGAGAGAAGGGAGCCAGATAGGATTAGTCTGGATTTGTACAGGGACATAACCAATGGGTTTTCAGATAGAGTTTCAGATTGTGCTTAAAAAGTGTAAAAGAAGACAGTGATGTAAGTTTGTAAGGAAGTTGGTTCCAGTTTTTTTCCCACTGCATTAGAGAACAAGGCATCTCCTGCCATGTTTTTAGATTTACATGTTGATACAAATAATTTATTACATGATCTTAATGTTTTGAGGTTTTTATATTGGGTAATGAGGCTGGAAAGAATTTGGAGTATTAGTGGGTTGGTAGAGGGTCTTGTGGGCAATGGTGAGTTGGTTATAGTGAATCTGATTCTGGAGCTCTAGCCAACCTAATTGTTTCTGGTTATAGCAGTGATGGGTCCTGCAAGGAGAAGCAGTGGCAAATCTGGCAATGTTGTTATATGAGTTGGTCAGCTTGTTCAGGTTATATTTTGACAGGTTTGTATATATGGAAGAAGCATAGAGAAGTGTGGAGATAAGGTGGGAGTGGGCAATAGTGGTTCTAGCTAGTGGGGAGAGAAAGGGTTTAATCCTGTAAAGAGATCCTAGTTTTTTGTTAACAGTTTTTATGGTATTGTTATTGTGGGTATCAAAGTTCAGGTTGTTATCAATAGTAACCCCTAAAAGTTTAGTTGTTGGATCAGGAGATATGAGTATGCCATTGTTGAATGAGATTGAGAAATTGAGTGGGAGTGACTTCCTGGTAGGAGTAAAGAGCAAGAGTTTGTTTTTTGGGGGGTTCAAGAGGAGGCAGCATTGTAGAAACCAGTTCTCTGTTATACTAAACATTTTTTGGGTTAGAGTCTGTAGTTGGGATTGAAATTTAGCTGAGCAGATTATTGTTGAATTATCTGCATATTGTATGCAGTTAGCTTGGGGAATAGCTCAGTTTAGGTCATTGATAAATATTGAGAAAAGGAGGGGACCTAATATGGAGCCCTGGGGAACACCTAAGGTAACAGGGAAATGGGATGATAGGTTGTTGTCCCATAGGACAGCCTGTTGTCTATTCTCTAAGTAGGACTGGAACCATTTAGTAGCCATTGTTTTGAGAGAAAAGGATTTTAGTATATTAAGTAGATCATAGTTGACCATGTCAAATGCTTTGGAAACGTCGATGAAAAGTGTCGAAGAGAGAACATTGTTATTATGGTTAGAATTGATGCAGTCAGTGAAGGATAAGAGAGCAGTAGTTGCGCTATGGAAGGGTCTGAAGCTATGCTGATACTTAGCCAGAAGATTATTCTGAAGTAGATGGTCTAGTAACTGTCTATGGATGCACTTTTCCATTATTTTTGCCAAGGGGGAGAGTAGTGCTATGAGACAGTAGTTAGAATATTCTATGGAATTTACACCCTTGTGTAGGGGAATAATGTGGGAGATTTTCCATATGGCTGGAATGGTGTTTTCTTGTATGGTTCTATTTATTAACAGTGATATAGGATATGCTATGGCTTTGGCTGCTTTTTGCAGATATTCAGCAGGAAGCTAGTCAGCTGATGGGGTAGATGGTTTTAGCTTGTGTAAAAGGTTGCAGATGAGGGAGGTTGGAACTGGTTGCAAGTGGTGTATTGGAAGAGCGTTATCAGCAAAGGTTGGGAGAGCAGAGCCATCAGCTGTAAGTTGATTAGCTACTGATTGGATGGTCTCTGTGAAGTAGGTATTAAAAGCATTTGCAGTTTGCTGTGGATTGTCAGGATTTACCCCAATAGGGGGTGGTGTAGTGGGTTGGCCTAGACAAAGTAAACTGTTTATGCTGAACCAGAACTTTTGTGGATTATTGTGGTTAGTTTGCTGGAGATGGCGGTAAAAGTTTTTTTTTATCTTCAAGTATAGTTTTTTTTGTTTCATTTCTTATTTGTCTGAACTTTTGTTGGTCTGTGGGGTTTTTGTTGATCTCCACTGTGCCCAGACTGTATTTCTATGCTGTATTTTTTTTCTGGTTTCATTAGTAAGCCATGGGGCAGGTTTAGATTTAATTTTGATAGATCTCTTTTGTGCATGGTGGTCAAGAATTGTTAAGAATTTTAGGTTAAAGTAGTTAACAGCCTCATCAAAGTGGGAGATGTTTTATGGGTGACCAATCACATGTTTTTAGTTCAGTTTGGAAATGATCAGGGTTATTTTTTTACTTCTTATTGTTCTACATATGGTAGGGTTGGGAATGCTAGACTTTTGCCTGATTATGTGAGTGAGAGAATGATCACTTAGATCATCTGGGAGGGTTCCTACTTTGTAGTGTTGTTGGTGACTATTAATGAGAATCCAGTCTAGGATGGATTCTTTATTACTGGGTTTATTCATTCTGGTTGGGGAGTGGATTGTTTGTGAGAAGCCATGAAGGTTAATATGGGAAGTTGGCATTTCAGTAGAGCAGCACTTCCAGTCAATATTAAAGTCACCTAGAATTATTGTCTCTTGGGAGACTATTGAAAAGAGCTCAGCAAGGATACCTTCTAGGGTGCTGGTATTGTTACCAAGGGGCAGGTAGATACAAACTATATTTAGCGATTTGTTGGAATTAATCTGTATTTTAGTGCCGATCATTTCTACATTGCTTTCTGGAGGGGCGCTGAGGTTTAGTATTGATACTTGTAGCCCTTCTCTATAGAGAATAGCTACTTCCCC
This sequence comes from Protopterus annectens, assembly GCF_019279795.1. Taxonomy (NCBI): domain Eukaryota; kingdom Metazoa; phylum Chordata; order Ceratodontiformes; family Protopteridae; genus Protopterus; species Protopterus annectens. The sequence continues at coordinate 1,727,052,847 of NC_056732.1, forward strand.
TCCTTTGTTAGCTTTGCGGTCTTGTCTTAAGATGTTGTATCCTGGTGGAATGATTTTAGTATCTTGAGTAGTGTGTTTTAGCCAAGTTTCAGTTAAGGAAAGGATATCAAAGGAATGAAAATCCAGGAGAGCATGAAGATGGGCAATTTTATTATTTATGCTGCGAATGTTTAGGTGGGCAGTAAAGAGGGAGTTGAGAGATTTAGATGGGATAGTAGGTGATGTGAGAATATCGATTTGTGGCTCTGTGGTTACTTTAAGTCCTGGTCCAGGGTTAGGATGGATGTCTCCATCTATTAACGAGATGTGTAAAAGTATGTAAAACAGGTGAAACAAACCAAGAATGCACACAATCCACGGCACACAGGATCCGAACCAAAAAATTCAGCCAACAGTGTAGTAAATTCCCTTTAATTTGGAACAGCACGAAATCACAGTTCAGGTTTAAAACAGCAAACACAAATAAGCCAAGCGCTTTCACCCAGTATATTACCAGGCTTTTTCAAGGCAAACAAAGCTGTCTATTACAAAAAAGACTTCTTAAATAGCAAAAGCAATCAAGTTTAAACTCCGCCCATTAATTAAAAAAATGAGCCTAATGGTTAATCATGCTGAAGCTAATAAAGTGCTAGGCACTAAAAGGTGTTTTCTCCTGAAAACATACCTTATGATGTATACAGTTTTCCTTGTTGCTGCAGTCAATGGTACTAAAGCTATACAATAACTTATAAAATATAAAATTCAATTAAATATATATCATAAGTTAAAATGATAAAATGAAGTAAAATTAATGCCTGCTGTGCAGTGAGATTAAAACCATTTTCCCTCCCAAAAAGTTAAAATAGTGTTCTGTGTAAAAGTATGTTTAAGGGATGATGAAGGTTACAGTAGTGGTTGAGAGGCTTTCATGGTTTTAGGTAGTTACATTTGATGTGGGTCAGTCTGTGATATTTTGGAGGTAAATAGCTAGGTTGAGATGTTATACTTATGTGCTTGGGGGGAGTTAGTTTGAGGTATAATACTTGTTTGATTTTTGGGGAGATTTAGCTGTAAATAGTTTGGCTGCTCATAGGAGGTTATTAAGTAGGCTGCTGCTAGGGATGGTAAGAGTAAAAGAAAGATTAGAAGCTTTAGTTGAACTTGGGAAGTAAATGTATACATTTTGATTGATGAGCTTTACTGATATTATTTGGAGGGAAAAGTTATACTAGGGGTGGTTAAAGAGAGTGGTGTAATTTGTTAAATAGGTTAATAAGGAGGTAGCTGTGATTGGTTTGTAGAAGGAGAGGGTGTGGTTTAGATGTATAGGTTTAGGAGCACTGGAGGTGGGTGGGATATGGGGGCAGGGTAGGGGAGCGGAGTGAGCCCGCAGGGTGAACGGAGTGGGTAGAGAACAGAGAGGTAAGGAGCAGAGAAAGAACAATCAATTGGAGCAGGCTACAGTAGGTAAGTAACCCTGAATAATGGAGTGAAATTAAGGAAAGATAATTAGACTTCTAGGTGGGTGTTGAAGGTTCACCTCAAGTAAAGAAGATGTTATGGGCTCTACTGTAAGAGCAAGCCTAAGGACTCAAAAAAGAAATAAAATAGTAAGGGTGTATCACAGACTGGGAAAAGGCTTCAAACTCCTGAAGGACAAGACTGCCACCTAGTGGACAAAGTTAATATTGTAAATTGGGGAAAAGTGGGAGTTTGTGTACAGATTCAGAGGAAAGAGAAGTAGTTCAGGTGACTTTTATGTGGAGGGAAAAGAAAAGAGTTATATAGGTTACAGAGTGGTGAGGAGGTGACGCTGCTGGCTTTCCTGGCTAGCACTCTTAAAGCCACCAAAAAATAGAATATTAAATTATAGGCCATACTGGCAGTAATATTGTAGACACATACTTTCTTGCTCCCTTTACTTGAGATAGTACAGGGAATAGGTGGCTCAGAGATGAGACTGGAGGGAGTTGAGACAGGGTCCGTGTTCTTCAGGTAGTTAAATTCTGCTTCTTAGCGCAAGTATAACCAGGCTGGAGAGTTTCTTGCTCCCTTTACTTGATATAGTATTCTTCATCATTCTACTACTTACTAATGTCAACCCAAATATTGATCTTTGTCTTCCCTTGTTTTCCTTTGCATTTCTGTCTGCTACAACCTTATACAAATGCACAGGTAATCTCTTATTTTCTCCTGTTCCTATAGTCACAAATTGCATGATGCAAGGTTATCATTAATCATCTGTTACACTTAATTACATATGCAGAAACATTTATGTGACCAAGAGGAAAATGGTATGCATGTGAATACTGGAGCTTTTCTCCCTGGGCCTATACTGAAAAATGTATCAATCCCAGTTGGACTTTCCTAGCCAACAAAGATTAATTAATAAAATAATAAATAAATAATGTGTGGAGGGGCATTCATGCTTTCACCTATTCCTGAATTTGTTTAAAGTCTGTAATTTTGCTGTACATTTTTGGACTTTACCTGACAGTGTTTATGTTTTTTTTTTCTGACAAATCAATGAGAAATGCAATTATTAAATAATGACAGCTGTTTGAATTTCAGACAATAGAATTTGGTAAAAGGATGCTAATGCAAAGTCTGTTATTCTAGCAATTTTCTAAGTATAAAAGGGCACACTCAGGAATGCACTTTTTCATTTCATTGCTGTCTTTGATTTTGTTATCTCCTATTATTTTTTAGATTGTTTTTAAGTATCTTTACTGTATTATCACTTGTGACATAGGCAAATTTACATTTATGCAAAAGTAATCAAACTGTATTAATAAACAATATATTTCACGTATATTGCTATATATCATATAACCTAAGCAACATTACACAAATTAACAACAAAAAAGTAATCCACTGTGGAACAAAGGGTCTGTGGAAGTAACAAGAACACCAGAAAAACAAAATAAATGTGTAGTTTAATATAAGGTTAGCGGTTCCATGCTTTCCTGAGCACTACTTTTTAGTTTTGTTTGTATTGGCCTGAAGAAGTGTTCAGGAGAGCATGAATGTGCTAACCTTATATTAAACTATGCATTTTATTCTACTCTGATGTGGTGGTTCTGTGGATTTTATTTTATTTTGTTTTTCTAACATTACATAAAGTATTCAATTCCTGCCCCTTTTTTAATAGATTCATAGATTAGTACTAGGCTAACTGTCCTCGGGGCCATTTTAAGCCTAGCCAATTACCCCATGTGAGAATCAAACCCTGCACCTTGTGTTTCTAAGGTAAGCACCTTAACCATTACACCAACCTCCCACCCCTTTATTAAACCATCTTTATTAAACCATCACTTACAACATAAGCAATTATACATTTATATAAATGGAAATAAACCATACCAACACAATCCTAGTTGAAAGAATTTTTACATCACAAACCATACTAACACATTCCCAATTGCAAACATTATATATCGCTTATAAACTACCCAATCATTTTTCAGTCAAACATTACATAACTTATTTAAATCCTGCCTTCTTTTAAACCTTATTCCTCTCCTGTATGCATTGTTCCCACAATTCACATTTTCTTATGTAGTTTGCTCCTACCCTTTTCTAAATATCTCAATTCCAGTTGTTTCATCTCCATTACTATATTCACTAATTCTAATATACTTGGTTTAGATTTTGATTTTCATTTTCTAGCAATTGCTCTTTTGGCAGCCACCATAATTAGCCATAGCAAGGCCTTACCATATCCAGGCAATTCCAAATCTGTATCATAGCTCATGAAGATTCATCTCCCTCATCAAACCAATCCACCCACCCAGTATCTCCAACAGTGCATCCCACAACCCACTGCACTCCCAGAAAATAAGTTCACAAATATCTCTTTCTTCCCTATCAGACCTCTGACATTTGCTGTCTACCCAAGGAAAAAAGCTCTATAGTCTACTTGGAGTATAAAAAATATCTATGTAAACATTTCCAAGCAAAAATGCAAAATTTTCTAGATTTTGTTGCATATTTGTGAGACATACATATATCCTCTTGTTGTTTCTTTCTGAATTGCTTATCCAGTCTCTCTTCCCAATCCTTTCTAACCTCCTTCTGATTGATTTTTATAGTTATCATGCAATATTTTATATGCTCAAGTAATTATTCCTTTTTAATAGGAGCTTCTGCTCTAAATTCTACAAAAAAAAATACTAGTGCTGGTCTTTCATTTAGGACCCCCCCCCCCCCCATTTCTTTCTCTTTGCCTATACTCTGATATCAATCCTTGATAGGGAAGGTGGTCTCTAACTTGCAGCCCAAATAAATTCTTGGCCTCTTGCCACTCTGTTACCTTGCCCTGTCTAGTTATTTGCTCCCAATACCATGGTTCCTTTGTCAGTTTTTTCCAATCAATTCCAGCCCCCCTTGCCTATTATTTTTTAGATTTTTGAGCTTGGGGGTTGAGAGGCACATTGAAGGTTGCAATGGAGTGTACTCTGTATTCTTGACAGCAGTGATCTGAGAAGATACATTCTTGTGTGGAAGTTATTAATATATTGGTTTGTTTAGTTCATATCATTAAAAGTTCTAAGGTGTACAGTCACGATTATACAAGTGCTTGTAACTGATGCACACAGTGCCTTTCTGTAATGAAAATTAATCTGTGTGTGGGAAAAGGATTACAGTGTATCTAAATGTAACAATTTCAGTGTTTTTTTTTTTTTTCAGTTTCTATTACAACAATCAGCCTTGTATGCAGAAAGTGATTATCTACAGAGGTCTGAGCTGGTTAATTGCAATGACATATGATCATTGTCACAATGATGCAGTGAGTAGCACTGCTGTGTCATGGCATTTGGTTTTCTGGTTTGAGTTTTTGGATGATTCCTTCAGTATGCACTCCCTATCTTTGTGTTGGTTTTGTCCAGGTGCTCTGGTCTCCTTCACCTACCTTTAGTTGTAAAGTTTATTCCTGTGCCCATTTGTGCTTTTACTTTTATTACTATCTAACATCTGAGGAGCATACAGAAGGAGGGATACTGAGGCAGGAAATATTCCTCAGTGGGATTTATAGATCCTTGCAAGAATTTGGCATCTCAATTTATTGAGAGCTACTGTTTTGATATCTTTGAATGTTAATCTTTGGTCACTACTTCATTTTCCTTAAAAGAAAAAAAGGCTGAATTTCTTATTTTTACTGATAATGTTTGTCCAGACCATCATTGGATCAGAGAGTTGCTTAAGAAACTATTAAGATGCACCTCAGCGCCATCTTTTCTAGCCTCTGTCTCCCAAGCTCCAGTGATGTGCACATTCTAATTATGTCCCCTACTATTCCACTATGGCTGTACCTGTTTGCCAACTCCACACGGGAGGATTTTCCAACCCTACAGTGAACGCTCTGGCGGCAAATAGTCCCAACATCAGCATAAGTTAATTTTGTATATTCATTTGCTCTGTTTTTGTATAGTTTTGAACTATACTGATCTGGTGACCTGGTTTCAGCTGTGGCACATCACTGCATAGCTATTCCCACCCCTTTCTTGTACTAATAGTACCATCTTGAACCTCCTTTACCTGTGTCTCACCAATACATTTGTACATCAAACATGCTTGTGCTGTAGCCCCCTTAGATACTACCTGGTAGACTGCTACTATCTTTACCCTTGTTACCCTAAGTAAGCCCACACAAGTGCTCTAGCAATTCCCATGTTGCATCCCAACCCTATGCACATTGCAACACCTAAGGCCATTTTCCTCTCTGTGAAATCAGACAGCACATAACTCACTTACCTGACTGTTGTGGAAGAAAAAATGGCTGGATTGCCTATCTGACATTGTCTAGGTGTTATTCTTATGCTGTTCTTACTGATTGTTTTTCTCCTTTGCCATCTCTTATATCCACTGATTTCCCTACCAGTGTAACCCCACTCCATTCGCCCTCACTGTGCTCAGCCCCTGCCCTGCTCCCTATTCCTACATGCCCCCACTACCTCTACATTTATCTATCCATACCTCCTCCCACACCACCAACCTACTCAATGACCCACACCCCTCCCACTCCTCCCATTTTTTTAACCTTAAAGCAATTAAACCCATCCATACTATGTCTCAAACTACAACATACTTCCTCACCCTGTTTTTACTCACTATACTACTTTCCACCCTCTCCTATCTTACATACCTCCCTACCCCCTCCCATATGCTATCTTTACATTATACATCAAGCTTCCAACACACTATACAACCGTCCTTCTCCTCTATAACCCATGAGCTCTACTCTTCTAGCACAATCCTCTACTTCAAATATAAATACCCAACCTACCAAGTCCTTTTCTCCCCCTCCCTTCTCACTCAGCTAAACACTCCCTATATTACCATCCAAACTCGCCCTCCACATTAAAAAATATTAAACCCATACTGTATAGAATCTCCCTCTCTCTCTCTGGTGACATCCACCCCAACCCTGGCTCAACCAATATCCCACCTAACTCCTATCTCCATATACCACATGCACCCCACCCCCAAGACCATTCTCTTTACTACAATCAATGTCCAAAGCCTAAGAAATATAATTCCCAGCCTCCATGCCTGGTTGCCCCACAATTAGCCAGTTGCCATCACAGAGACCTGGCTTAAACCAAATATAAAAGACAATGAATTTCTCCCACCAGGTTGCCAATTGTTATGCTCTGATAGACCCAGCAAAAAAGGTGGTGGCGTAGCTATACTGTACACCTCTTCCTATACAGTCACTCCTTACATCAATCCCACTTCTAAGTTTACCAATTCTGAACTATCTATTGGCCTCCTAAAAATTAACAAACATAAATCCATATGCATAGCCGCTCTCTACATCCCTCCAGGCAATGACATCTTGATACTCAAAGATATACTCTCCTGGTTTTCCGCTAAAATCAAAAATGAAACATTTATACTAGGTGACGTAAACAGCAACTGGGTCACTATCAACTCTGAACTCCTTCTCTAAACATCAACCTCTTTAACTACACCCAGTTAATAAATTCTCCTACCAGGCCAAATAAAGATGGAACCACTGGATCCATCATCGACTGGATGTTAGTATCTCATCTCAACCTTATCTCAAATACTGGAATCCTTCTTGACTCTCTCAGTGACCACCTGCCTGCTTTTGCTGACCGACATTCCTCTCCTCTTCAAAAACAACACCACAATAAACAATCTCAAAACCTCTCCAAATTCAACCCACAAATATTCATAGACTGGGTCTATATTACGACATCAAATACCCGTATCATTGAACACCACAACACCAACACACATAGCGCGAACCGCAAATATGCCAAACCCCCTAAACTGTGAATTTTCAAATCTTGAACCATCATAGTCAGCCAACACCACCGTGTGCTACATACTATATACCCAAACATAATAAATAAAACACATACATACACTAACCAAACCCTACTTCTAACCCTACACTAAACCTTACATACATTACTATCTATGCACTTACGTTAACCCGCACCCTAACCCTAAGGTCCGTAACTATCGCTCACTTACCCTACAGACATATACCCAAACAAAACAAATAATCCACAAACATACAGTTAACAAAACCCTACTTCTTACCCTACACTAAACCTTACATAAATTACCTATCTATGCACTTACCTTAACCCACACCCTAACCTTAAGGTCCGTAACTATCACACATTTACCTTATGGAGCTATACCGCAGATGGGCCAACCATGACACTTCGACATTTCGTGTTTTGCGGTTTTGAACATATGCCATTACTGTAGTTCACGCTATATGTGTCGATCTTGTGGTGTTCGCGGAAACAGGATTTCGATCTCGTAATATAGACCCCATAGACTGCCTAAAAGTAACAGATTGATCTCCTCTAAAAACTTTGCCTCTTGACAATGCTGTTGACTACTTTAATGAAACCTTCCTGAACCTACTCAATAACCTTGCTCCCCTAAGGATTAAAAGAGTCAAAGCATCAATCTCCCCTTGGCTGTCAAAGAAAACTAAACAAGCCATGCACCTAAGGGATAGAAGGTGGAAACAGTACCAAAAAATAAACAACCTGATGTCCTAACAGAAGTTAAACAACTCTGCAACACTGTAAAAAAGCTAATAACTAGAGATCGAAAAACATACTACAGTAAGCTACGATCTGAACACTCATCCAACCCTAGAAAATTCTGGAACTCTATCTCCTCCCTCCTCCATCCTGGCAACAAGGACAACCCATGCCCAAACCCAAACTACACTGATCAAGAAACAGCCTCTCTGTTTAACACCTACTTTGTAGAATCCGTAGCTAAACTTACTGCTACCTTCTGCCACTATTCTCCACATTCTCTCTCCCCCCATACCTCTCCCTCCAACTCTTCTGCTCATACTCCTCTTTTCAACCTCTCTCCTGTTCCTACAAACAAAATAAAAAAAACTCCTCCAACTCAAATCATGCTCCTCCACCCCAGATAACTTAACTACATCCTTCCTCAAACTATCATTGAGAGCATTGCCTTCCCTATCTATAAATTAATAGAGCCATCCAAGAATAATATGTCCCCTCACTTTGGAGATATGTTTTCATTATTCCACTCCATAAAGGGGGTAAAAACACTGAGACTTCTAATTTTTGGTCTATAGCCATTCTCTTTCCACTATCAAAAATCACGGAGAAATGTATTCAATCTCAGATGATGTCATATCTGACTCATAATAACCTCCTAACCACTACACAGCATGGATTCCATCCCAGCGACAGTACCATCACTGCCCTCCTGTCCTTCCTTGACTCTATCAGCAATGCACATGACTCCAGCAACATCGCATCTACCCTATTCCTAGATGTCTCCAAAGCCTTTGATACTGTATGACACCCTATACTCCTATCTCAGCTCTCCTCTCTCAACCTCTCCCCTCCCACCATTGCTTGGTTTACTAGTTACCTCTCTGAAAGACAACAACCTGTTAACCAGAAAAACTCAATCTCTCCCTTTCTACACACCCCTAGCAGTGTACCCCAGGGTTCTGTACTTAGCCCCCTACTCTTTAACATTTTCATCAATAACTTTCACCAGTCTATCTGTGATACCACTCTAATCCAATATGCTGATGATTCAACAATCATTTGTTCAGCAGACACCCCCACTAATCTTCTTCATAAAACTCAGTTAGCTTTCTCCAATACTGAATCATGGATGCACAGTAACCACCTCACCTTAAATACCACCAAAACAAAGCTAATGATCTGCTTTCCATCCAAAAACACCATTGTTGACAAAAACTACTTTAAAATAACAAGCCAGAATAACATCCCCATAGAAATTGTACCACATACCAAACTGCTAGGTGTCATAACTGATGAAAATCTAAAATTTGACCCCCATATCAAAACAAACATAAAAAAACACCAAAAACTAGGTCTCCTGTACCGACACAATCGCTACCTGACTCCCCCCACTAGACAAACTCTAGCCTCCACTTATCTTCATACCTCTCAACCTCTTAGGGCAAGAAATCTGGACAAAGCCATAAATCAAAGTGGGACAAAGGCCCAAGAATAGGGACAATTTTTACATATTGTTCTTACAAGCTTAGAAAGTTGACAGAACAGGTTTTGCATTAGCATGAATTTTCTGAAGGTTATGACGTCCAAAACCCAAATGTTTGTCATTATTTTCTAACATCAGTCTTTAATTATTTGCCACTAATTTGCCAGAAAACCACAATTTTATGAAAAATGGACCAAAATATGAGGCAAAAATCTGGACATTCTGCAAAATCTGTACAGTTGAGAGGTATGCTTATCTTCTCCCTTCTTTTATGTATGGTGCTCCCCTGTTCACTAATCTGCAGCTTGGCTTACAGGCCAAACTGGAAACCTGTTACAATAAAATCAGCAAATTTGCCACTAACTCTAGAAATTCATCCCATAACTGTCTCTCCTGCTACTCTCTGCAACGGCTTGAACTTCCTAACTACCTAATTTTCCTCTAACTTACCACTGCCCATAAGCTCATATTCAAACCATCTAGCTGCCTCTCTTTCTCCACCTCCTTAACCCCTACATTCCCATCTGCTCACTTAGATCAGAAAACCAAAATCTTCTAAAAATCTATAGACCTCTTCAACTCCCAGGTCACCTGCTACTGTCCTGCTCCTTAGCTAAACTAAATATTCAAAGCCACGCTAACTCTGGAATAGAAGTTCTCACCCTTTTGATCTAAAGGCACTGTTCTATGATTCCTAGGGTAAAAAGATGTTGAAGAACCTGAGGAAAAAAATACTTTTGGTTTGGAAAGTGGGACAGAATTCCTCTGAAAGGAGCTATTTGTAGACAGTGCCAGCTGTAACACCCCTGCACTACTTTTAACACCTAACAGTCTAATACAATCTGTTTCCAAAGAGAGATGTAAACAGACAGTTTATGGGACAGATTTTTGTCGGGGAGGGGGACAGAATGTTGGCATAGTCATTCCGAAGTATTAGAATATCCTAGTTTTAGAAAATATACTCTTTTTCTTTTTTCCCATTCTGCCATCTTTTTTTATTCACTTGTTTGGCTTGGTATGGCAGGGGTATCTTATTCTGCTTTTTAATAGGGAAAGAGGATTTGGGAGATTTATAAAGTGGGGATTGAAAAATCTTTGAGACTACCTGGATAAATTTCCCTCTTTCATTAAGTTGTTTCTGGAACTGAGTAACAGATAGGCCAAACAAAACTTCCTTATCTAAGGCTGAATTTAAAATTTTAGACTTGAACTCATCAGCACACTTTTGGTTATGCACTGAGGTGTAACTCCTCAATGGTAACAGTAGAAATCACCCAAGACTCAGTATCTGTGCATCATACACACTCTTCAAAGCATGCTTGGTTACTCAAGAAAGTTTAGAAACAGTAGGATTCAGATAGGAACTACCATCTGATGGAAGTGTGGCAGATTATTCTCTCAAACTGTCGGAACAAAACAGAATAAATGTCCACATGTGCACCTGATACATATGAATTCTGTATCCCAAGTGGAAGAAGAAACTATTCTCTTGCCAGATCTGTCCAGTACCATGTCTTCTTTGTCTACAGGGAAAGGACCAAAAGAAACTAGTAGTCTATTTGTACATTGTAAAAATGTAGAAAATGCAGTTGGATCAGACCTGTAGTGGGAAAACAAATGTGTGTTACTTTGCGAAAATTTGTAAAGCCTATGTGCCTTTTTTAGGAATTGAATTTTAAGAATCAGGATTATTACAGGCAGCAATAATTACATCCTTCAAGGCTGGAAAAATAGGATGTATGGCAATTGTATAAGGTATATATAATTTTAACATATCATATCGCCTCAATTTGGAGAACATCCACTTGGTTCCTATGGGAAAATATCATCCTGGCTATTGTTTGAGAAAAGCATAATCCCACAAAGGGGTAGTGAGGACCAGGTTTTCTCAGAATCAGAAAACTGGGCTTGGAAATCTACAGGAGAAGAAGCCCTGTGTCTGTCTATGTCAGAATCTTCTGACCAAGTTTCCTCAGGATTTTCTTTACTGACATTGCTATCATATAAGGATTTCTGAGCATCAGGATTAACAGCTTGTAATAATTGTCTGACTAAGGTAAGAAAATCATTTTTTTTAACAGACACCATGCCTTCAGATACGTGTTTAACCTTTTTGTCATTTTTTTCCTTTCAAGTAAATCCTTGGCTAAGGCCCAGCTTGCAGATGGCCCTTCTGTTCTGTCTAGAAGTCTCTTTCCATTGTTACCTTTAGAAGCATCACCTTGAGCATCTCCCCAATCCAAAGGAGATGCTTTTCTGTGGTAGTATAGCAAGGGTGGTGCGACAGGGCAGCCACTCTGGGCACAATTTTTAGGGGGTGCAATTGAGGCACTCAGTTTAAAATAAGTAGAAATCCATTTTCTGTAAGCTGAGGAGGCATGGGTCTGACTATAAGAAGCCAACTGGTAGAAATATAGCAATAAGCATGCTACAGTGAAAGCTGGTGTCCTTTCTGGCACTGGATGCTAGATGAGTCAGCTACAGCTCTGGTTCTCCCATGCCTAGACTGGATGATTTTACAGCCACAGAAGACATGGCTGACCCATAGTTTATAGTGCCAGAAAGGACTACACCAGAAAAAGCCAGAGAAGGAAGTGAATTATCTGAGGATCAACAAATGGTTAGAGCACATTCACCCACCACTGGCTGAGGCATTTGACTGAGCCCATAGTTTCATCAAGTGCTCTTTGGTATTTTTTTTTATTTCTAGGTACAGTGGGAGAAGAATCAGCAGGACAGGAGTAAATATCCATACTGTAATCGAGGCAGAAGTCTCAAAGCCAGTAAGTGTTTTTGGAACAAGTAGTTCAGAAGGTAAGTTGTCAAAAAGTGTTCCCAGGCAGCACACTCATGCTTCCACTTCCCCACAAAGCCCCCTTTATTCAGTAATGCATGAGCAGCACCCCACAATCATATTGAAACACTAAAAGAGTGAAAACATACTGATAGAAAAAAATGGCAAGTAAGTTGTTGTGAAGTATACAAAAGCACTACCTCATACAGTAATGTCTCCTGCCCATTTAAAATACTTTTGGGCATTAAACTTAAAAAATAAAGTTTCCATAAGCACTGCATATTATCATACATGCACAAAAAGCCAGCCAATCCATTATTTTTCAAAGTGCTAAAAATAGTGGTCCTGACAGGAAACTTAAGAATAATTATAAAAAAATACCTGTTTCAGAAAAGGGAAATACTTTGTTAAGTCCAAAATTGGAAAATAAAATAATTTTCTTCAAGGAACAACCTTTCTATGTGGAAGGACTCCCCACTGGAGACTTATCTTCCAATAAAAGTTTAAAGCTAATTGTTATTCATCTGAAGCATAAGAACTGCTGCTTCTTGAGGGGGCAAGAAAGTACTGAACAAATCTTTACTCTGATTGCTGATTTCCCTCCACAGGGTTAACCAATCAGGAGTCAGAGCTTTGTGAAGGTGGCACTATAATACATTTGTTTGCATTGAGTTTTAATCCATGGCTTTGGCAGCAGTTATTTTTGTTAGACCTTCTTGTAGAATGTTGTTGTCATGGGGGAATACATGATAGCTCCTAATTTGCAGTCATCTATGAACTAGGTAAGCCAAAGGCCTTTTTCTTTAGCTTTTACCTCTGAGATGTAGATGCCAAATAACAGTGGGTCTGACAAAGCCCTGGGGTACTCTTCTGGTGACCAGTCTGCTGGTGAAGGTGATCTCATCGATTCTGACTTATTGTGTCCTATCTATGAGCCAGCCAGCAATCCAACAAGTTATGTAGGGATTTATACCTAGTTCTGGGAGTTTATCAGCAGTAACTGAGTGGAGTATTTTACTGAATGCCTTGGCCAGGTTAAGGTAGATGGTATTCACCATTTTCCCATCACCCATAGCCTTGGTGACCCTGTTGAAGAAGTCTACCAGGTTAAACAGGCAAGAACTTCCCTTAAGAAAGACAGACTGTGATGGGTCCAGTGCCTGTAGGTTGCTGATGCCCTTGTTGATCATTTCCATGATAATTTGTTTCACTGCTTTGCATATTAGACTTGTCAGACTGATGGGTCTGTAGTTCCCTGGGTCAGCTGATGATCTGCCCTTATCACAAAAGGGATGAGCATTGCAGTCTTGCATTCACCTGACACATAGCCTGTTTTGAGGCTTTAGCTGAATAGCATCTCAATTTCTGGCCAGTGTGTGTCCACCATAAAATCCATCCCTGGGCCAATAAGCTTCTAGCCAACCATTGCACAGCTTAGGTTACCTGGGATAGTTCTGTTGAGCAAAAGCTGGATGCAAAACCAGTCAGCCTGCCAAACACGAATGAATAGATTCACTGACAGGATGTAGTTTATAAGTGGATGATGTGATGGTAAGGAGGAGGCTAGACATCTTCTATATCCAGGATCCAAGATGGAAGGCATTGCTCCTTGGCTTGAGATCCAGAGACTTCTATTCAGGAAGTAGTCAGAGGGCAGAGTATAAACAGTGTGGAAATTGCAGTGAGGGAGAGGCTTCAGAAGAAAGTGAGGGATATCATCAGAATACGTGACAGACTCATGGCAATCAGACTGCAGTGTAAAGATAGGACTCAATTCGAAACATCATCCTATGCCCTGTGTGGTGACAGTGAAGAGGAAAGGAACAGCTGCAGGACCTACTACATAAAGCAGGACCGTGTCAATTGGTGTTGATAATGGGGGACTTGAATGCACATATCAGGACAGACAGAACAGGTTATGAGGACTGCTTGGGAACTCATGGTTGAAGCAACAGGAATAAAGAAGGAGAGGCCATTCTAGACTCTGCATGGCTTGATGGTGTCCAACACATGGTTCAGCAAGACAGACAGTAACAAGATCACATACAACAATGTCCAACATGCAACTTGGGTACACTTCGGTAGATTTTCTCCTAACAAGGAAAGGGCACTGGGGTAGAATCAGCAATGGTTGCCACAGTCAGCTTCAAGCAGTGGTGAGAAAATGCTCCAAGGTCAACAAAGACTAAGCTGAACACCTGTGAGTTAACTAGAGAATGCACAAGAGTTCAAGAAAATAATCTGGGCTGTAGCACCTCAAGATGAAGAGGAAATAGATGGAGTTGAAGAAGAAGAATGATATTTCCTCAAAACTCCATTTGTGAGCACTACTAAACAGATAGACAGCTGAGCCAGGTATGTAAATAAGTTAAATAAGGAAAGCTGGTGGTGGAATACAGAAGTCCAGGAAGTCATCAAAAGAAAGAAGTCCAGTAAAAATGGGATATAAAAAAGACAGAACAGGCTAAGAAGGAATACTTGTTGGCTAACAAAGAGGTTAAGACAGCAATTACAATAGGAAAGAACAAGGCATTAGAGGCATTCTTCAGCTTCAGGAATGCGATTCAATAGATGGGACAAAGAAATTCTATCAGGTTGCAAGGCAAAGATAGAAAGATAAAGAAGATAGTCATCAAACACCTTTCATAAAGGATGCCAGCAACAACCTGCTTACCAGTCCACATGATGTCAAAGGCAGATGGAAGAAGTACTTCCAGCAGCTTCTGAATGAAGAAAACCCCACAGAAGTTGTATTGCCCCAAATACTGCCTGTGATGAAAGAAGAAGAGAACCCAACCCTAGAAAAAGAAAAGCAATAGGGAATATGAAGTCATAGAGAGCAGCTTTGGCTCAGATTAGGTCACAGCAGATATGATCAAGATGTCGGGTGAGTTAGGAATGGTTCCTTAGGGTACTTGTAGCAGTATGGAAAGAAAGGTATATCCTAGATGACTGCAGAATAAGTATACTAGTGCAGTGTACAAGGGCAATGTGGACATTCACAACTGTGGGCAGTATAGATGTGTCAAACTCCTGTGACAATGCATGAAAGTGCTGGACAGGGTAATTGATAAACAAATGCAAAATGTAGTAGAAAATAAGATGGGGGTGAGTAGTTTGAATTCAGATCAGGATGCAGCACAACTGTCTGGGTGTTTACAGTGTGACAGATAGTTGAGAAAAAGCTAAAGATGAGGAAAGAGTTTAGCTGGGCATTCCTTAATTTGCAGAAAGCATAAGAAGGAAGAGATGAATCCTTGTGCAGTTTTAGCATTGGAAGCAGAAGAGATCATTTTCAGGAAGGAGGAACATTTGACTTCTCTTCTGTCCAAAATACTTCCAAAGAAGGTTTATAGCTGGTGGTGGAAGCAGCTTATACTCTTCTGATGGAAGGCTGCCATTTCCTAGGGCTGTATTTGTCTTTCTTAGTGCTAGCTTTATAGTACCTGCCTTGAAAATGAGACATCCAAGGACTGTATTTGTTGCTGTTTTAAAAGAGGCAGCACCAAGAAAGTAGTACTCAGATGGGCACTATCTGAAACTGGGTTTTATGATTCTCAGTGTCACCCTGCTAATGAAACTGATTAATGATGTTTGCAATAGTAGGGTGAGCTGAACTGGCAGCCAGCTCATAGCTAAAGTGGAAAATTGTTTGGAGTTTCTCATAGCTTCCCTGGCTAGTCTAGAATATACTTGCCTGAATACTTCATAACACTGCAATCATAACTTATCAAAGGAAATTTCAGGTTTCTTATTAATGATTTCCTGAGTTTTCACTCTAATGGAAATTAAGTTTTTGGTGTAGGGGGTTGCTCTGAAAGAAAATCCCCAGATAAATTCCTGTTGATATTGTTGATGGAGTAAATTAAGTTCTGAATTCCACTGTTTCCATAGCCCATTAGTCCAAGATCTTAGCCTAACATGCAGAAATTCCTTGTAAGCTTCCTATAATAAACATGCACAGTAATCTTCAGGGTTATGGGTTGCAGTGAACTCCTGCATGAATGTAACTTGGTGATTAGTACAGTTTGGTCACCTGGTATAGCATGGGTAAAGTCTTCAAATTTTGCCTGGAATGTAGCCTGATCTGAAAAAGTACATTCTGCAACATGGTTTGGATAAGGGCAGAGAACTACATGATAAATAGGTTGATGATGTGGAAGAACATTTTGTATGTATACCCTATCTGTTCTGGTAGAAGTGTTAGAACTTGGGGGATAATATTAAATTATATAAATGTTGGTTGACAGTGATTGCCTAAATCAATAAGGCACATTTCATTTCTCCAAATCTTGAGGCATTTGATACTTGGGGACAGATAAAAGGGCTGAGCTGCAGAATTTTCATTGGAGGGTCTATGATACAATTGAAGTCCCCTAACAGAAGCAGTGGGCCTTTGGGATTCTCTTGTATAAATTGTAAATTTGTCTGAGTGCCCTACTTCCCATGGTTGAATGAAAATAAATGCAGGCTAATGTTAAAGTCCTGCATCCTACTCTGAGAACTATTCCTGCTACCTATCCTGTGGAGCAGAATAGTTCCCCTAACCGTGTATGGAAGGACATATTCTTTTAATCAGTATAGCCAAATACTTACACTTCAGTTGTATGCAAGAAAGAAGCAATTAAATTGTGCCAACAAAGATCATTTAGTGTATTGCCACTTTCTGATTAGCGAGTCTTGCAGTACTAAAATGTTTGCAAAATATTGTCTAGTCTGGGTACAAAGGCTGCCCACTTCACAAGGGAAGTTAGTCTATTGACATTTATGCTAAGTAATTTCACCTGATTATTTTATTTGTGAGTAACAAGGGTTCCTCTGTCATAAGGTCCTGAGAAATGCTACTGCCTAAGGGCAATAATAAGCAGTTGTTCTAGATTCTGGATAATATAAAGGTAATTTCTCCTAAGTGAGCTTCAAAAAGAAAGTCCAGTAAGCCCAGTAATAACAAGAAAAGGCAAAATTCAGGAAAAAGAACAACATCCACATATAAAATATAAACTGATAAAACTCAAGCTGATTACATTAGGTAAAGAGAAAACATCATATTAACTGTATACTGAATGTCTATTGACCTCCAGGGATAAGGGAGGGAAGTATTACCCCCAACTCCTGCCTTGTCAGATATCAAGGGGCAGAGTCCCTGTGCTAGATCATAGTAAACAACTACTCAACAAGAGGATGGGCTGTGGAGTAATTGGTTAATTGAGTTCTTGAGTAGAGCTCCTAAGGCTGCCCTCCCAGATACAATGCTAGATTATTGTTAGAAAATAAGATCTTCATCTGTAAATAGCATTGGTCACTCAAGTTGCATTAAAGTGCACTTTAAGCTGTAAATCATTTCAGTCTAGGATGTACAGAAATTGGGGACCAAATGGAGGAACCTCACCTGGAGTAATCATACAGACATGCTCATGTTGCTGTCATCTTGAGACTTAAATCTTTTGATTTAGCAGCAGATCTGGATCACTTAGGATGAAGGGGTGATAAAGTTGTACCATTAGTGACCCTCTCCCTCTTGGTTATAGGCACCCATTCCATACCATCTCTTATAGATATGACTACATTCTGCTTTAAATAATGGCTTCATCCATGTGAAAAAAACAGAGGGCTCATCTGACAATGGAACTTATAGTTGAACTGGATAAAACAGAAGATGTTCATTCCCTTTTCCTTGAGAGACTAGGTCAGTGGGTGCCATACTTTCATTTTTCTCAGAACTTGATTAGAAAAATCATTATCAAACTTTAGGTTTACCACCAAAAGCATAACAGTAACATGCTCGACAGCCACCTCCTCGACCATGTTAGAAGCGACTGTCAGAATATTGATGTTCATTTGTACGTCGGTTTAGAAGGTAGTACACGGGCAGGGAGTTACATCATGTATGTGAATGGGAGAGTTCCACCTCAAGGTCGACAGAATTGTTGATGTTGCTGCATCAATCATTCAACCTACTTCATAATATTCATGAGTCGACGTTATTTGTCATGGAAATGACCATTTGTGGACATGATTTTCATCCTTTTGATAGTAAACCAAACCTTATCCTCTGTTCTAAATAAGTGATAGCCTTATTTTCTCATGTAAGTCATAGGACCTTCTCCATCTGCTGAAAAGATAAAAAGCACACAATTACAGACCTAGGAAGAGCTCCTAAATCTAGGGTTGTGGCTAGTCATTGTCATCCCCTTTCATAGGTTCATAGGTTCATAGGTTGGTACTAGGCTATCGGCCCTAGGGCCTATACAAGCCTAGCCATAACAATTCCCTGGCTATTTCTTCCCACACTATTTACTTCCCTGGACTCCTGTCTAACAGGGCGACTGACGTGATCCCTGGGGTGAATTTCCTTTCTCCCATCCAATCATCAAGGTTCCTTTTGAAGAGGGCCAAAGAGGCGCGCTGCTTGACATGTATGGGCAGTCTATTCCAGAGTCTGGGGAGTCTCTGGGTCAGGAACCTATCCCTCCAGCATGTTTTGTTTATTGTGATGACAAAGTTTAGATCCCTGGAGCGTGTGGCTCTGAGGGATTGGGATTTCTTTAAGTGTAGCATGTCCAGCAGCTCTGGGTTTGACATGGCCTTGTATGTTAAGCAGAGATCGCCTCGGAGTAGACGATATGCAACAGAGTATAGCTGGAGTTTTTTAAGACGGTCAGCATAGGGCATCTGCTTTAGGTGTGTGATTCTCTTAGTGAGGTATTTCTGCAGCCTTTCCAGTTGTTGCAGATGTCTTCTAACATAAGTTTAGAAGTTATAACCAGCCCTAGACAAGTGGGTATCCCTGCCTGCAAAAACTGGACCATATCTTTCTGCTCTGCCAATTTCTGTAAGTGCAATATCAAATATTAATCTGACACCTTCTTTTTTCCTGCTCATCCACTTTTCCATTAAATGCTTGGGTAAAGCCTATCAAAAAGCTATTTGATTTTCAACTTTATCCAGCCAGTCAGATAAATCTTGAGTCATCTGCTCCAACTTGCCTACATGTTCTGCAGTTCTGAGCATGGTAGATTTTACGTCTTGCACTTGAGAGATTAGAGATGAATGAAAAGAGTCGATTGAAAGCTGGAGTTCATTGATGGAGGAGGAAAGGAGAGTAGTATCAGATGGCTGTGAAGCAGGTAAATGGCGTACATTTATTGCACTATCTCTCAAGCCAGTCTGAGGTGTCACTGCTGAGTAAGCAGCCATGTTAGCAGCACCTGTCTCAATAGGAGTACATGACCACAGGTTTCCAGGCTTGCTTTAATTTTATAAACTTGTTTTTGGTGGCATAGAGATGCTATGTGCCTCTGATGTGCAAATGTTTTTCTGCACACATGATAGAAGAATTGCAGTTGGAGCTGCATTGTATTATATATAGTTCTTTTTATTTTAGAGCTCATCTTTCTCACACTTGCATGCTTAATCCTGGAACTGGAGTTCATGTTACACCATTTCTCACATTTTTCCACTACTTTTGTACATCAGTAATACTGGCACTGTTTTCTCACACCCCTTCAAGGTTCATGCTATTGTGGTGGCCTGCATTATATGGTAACTAACTAAATAGAAAATAATTCTACCAATGCTTCTTGGAATTCGAAGCACCACAGTATTGCCCAGATCAGCTATCTTGGGACCTTGTCATATGCTTTCTCCAAGTCTAGGAATGCCCAGTTGGATTATTTCATCTCTAGCTTCTTCTCAATTATCTGTCTCACTGTAAATATCAGGTTAGTTGTGCTGCATCCTGATCTGAATCCAAACTGCTCATCTCCCATCTTACATTCTACTACTCTGCATATCTGTTTATCAATCACCCTCTCCAGAACTTTCATGCAATGTGATAGGAGTTTGATGCCTCTGTACTGCCCACAGTTGTAGATGGCCCCTTAATTCTTGTGCACTGGAACAAGTATGCTTATTCTCCTGTCATCTGGGATATGCCTGTCTCTTCACACTACCATGAGTACCCTTAAGAGCCATTTCTCCCCTAGGTCACCCAGCATCTTTATCATATCTGCTGTGACCTCATCTGAGCCTGCTGCTTTCCTTGACTTCATTTTCCTTAGTGCTGTTCTTACTTGTTCTAGGGTGGGGTCCACTTCTTCTCTCATCATAGGCTGTTTCTGGGGCACTACTGGTGGGGGTTTCTTCATTCAGAAGCTGTTGTAAATACTCCTTCCATCTGCCTTCGATATCCTGTGGACTGGTGAGCAGGTTGTTGCTGGCATCCCTTATGAAGGGTGTCTGACTATCTTCTTTATCACTCTGTCTTTGCCTTGCAACATGATATAGTTTCTTTGTGCCACCTACTGAGTCACTCTCCTGAAGTTGGCAGAGTGTCTCCGATTCCCTATTCTTTGCTACTGCAACTTGTTTCTTAGCTTCTTTGTTAGCCAGTCAGTAGTCCTTCCTAATCTGGTCGGCCTTTTTCCTCTCCCATTTTTTCCTGCAGTCCATCTTTCTTTTGATGACTTCCTGGACGTCTGCATTCCACCACCAGCTTTGCTTATGCACCTTATTTCCATACCTGGCTCAGCCACATATCTGTTCTGTAGTCCTCACACATGCTGTTTTGAGGAGCTGCCATTCTTCTTCATCTACACTTATTTTCTCCTCTTCTTGGGGTGATAAGCCCAGAGTAATTCCTTGAACTGTTGTACTTTCTTTCCAGTTAACTTCCACATCTTCAGCCTCATCTCTGTTGACTTAGAGACTTCTCTAACCACTGTTTGCAGCTAATTGTGGCAACCAGTGGCTTATGCTGTTGGCTGACTGTTTCTGTCAGGAAGACTTTGCAATCATTAATTCTACCCCAGTGCCTTTTCCTTACTAGGAAGAAGTCTACCTGAGTTGCATGTTGGTCACTCTTGTAGGTGATGTTGTGACTGTCTCTCCTTCTGAACCATGTGCTGGCTACTATCAAGCTATTTGCCAGAAAGAAGTCTAGAACAGCCTCTCCTTCTTTATTCCTGTTGCCCCACCCATGTGGATCCAGACAGTCCTCACATCCTGTTCTGTCTGCCCCAATATGTGTATTCAAGTGACCCATTATCAGCACCAATTCATGTTGTCCTGCTTTATCTAATAGGTCCTGCAACTGCTGTCTGAATGCAGTCTGTTCCTCACTATCACAACCCTGCTGTGTGGCAAAGGCTGAGATTATGAATACTGCTCTATCATTACACTGGAGTCTGATTGCCATGAGTCTGTCAGTAATATCCCTCACTGCCTTCTGAAGCCTCTCTCTCACCACAATTCCCACATCATTTCTAGTCTGTCCCCCTCCTGAGTAGTAGAGTATGGATTCCAAGCCCCGTGGCTTCACTGCACTGCCCTTCCATCTTGTCTCTTGGATACATAGGATATCTAGGCTCCTCTGTATCATCATGTTATCCACTTCCAAGCTGCATCCTATGAATGAACCTGCATTAATTGTTTTAAGTGTAGCAATTCACAGTTCATGTTTGGCAGGTTGATTGGTTTTATGTCCAGCTTTTGCTCAACAGAGCTATCCCAGATAACCCAGGCTGGGCAACAAGACACCAGCCAGCCAGTAGCTTATTGACCCAGGGCTGCTGGGCTTTATAGTGGGAACACACTGGCCAATATGGAAACATTCACCCCCTCCCACCATTAGCATGGATCCCTGGCATAGGTCGGGTCCTCAACCCGCTACCCACGTACCACTGGTAACTACCTATGCCCATTTTGGTGACATTAGTCATCATGTCTGAATAACCTAGAGCCATAATTTACACTGTGAAGTGGCTAGCCCTGCCAGAGCATGCAGTCTGTGATCTGTATTCTCCTATCTTGAGGACACTGAGCACCACAGTAGATGCCCAAAGCAGTTGGTCTGTACAACCCTTCCCCCCTATAGGGCAACATGTAGAGTCTGTGCTGCAGCCTACAGCTCCATTCATTTATGAATTTGAGATGGAAAGACTCAGCATGTTTTTTAGAGGTGGAAGAAACCCATGGAGATACAGAGAGAGAACATGCAAACTCCAAAAAGCTTTTTCTCAGAGGTCAGTATTGAACCTTGTACCTTGTGCATGGGTGGTGAAGCCCTTAACCATTAAACCAACTGTTAACATCTAGGCTGCCTAGTGAAAACATTTTTTGTCTTTTTGTTTATTTTTGTGAGCTCCCCTCAAAGACATTTAAATGTAAAGTTGATACTACAATACAGTCAGTGTTGAATTAATCAGGGTTCCTTTTAAGTAGACTATTGGACGAGTTGTAATCATGAGTTAACGGCTATGATTCAGTCAGCTAGGGAGGCCATTTTCTAATTTTCCTTACTGCAACTCCCCAGTAGAAAGTAGAATGCACTGTGTCCTTAAAGAAGAATGTGCAATACACTTAGAATTTAGCTAGCATACTTCTATGTATTGTAGATGGCACTGGCTTGTGCCTGCTTCCCTTTTTTCAGACTCTGTAACTTGCTGAATATCTTGTCTCTACTAAATATCTACTATACACTAAAATACACAAAAATATTTCCCTTTTTCTTGTTCAAACAAAATTATTTTCTCTGGTTAGAAGGCATGATTTTTCACTTGGTAGCTGTCTTAAAGTCCTAAATCAAATGTGAAATTGATTTGCTGTCATTACTAAAAATGCCCTATATTCACATTAGTAGACCAACATATTTATATCTCCAAACAGCCTGCTTTTAAGACACTCATAAGTTTGCTCTAATTATGCTAATATACTTTAATTCAAAAATATTGATTACTGACTGTGCAATAGCAAAGACCATTGCTTTATTGCTTTAAATGAAATTTCATCTTCATTAGTAAAAATTTTAAAAATGATATCACCATTTGCTATTTTAATTCATAAAGAGTCTGTTATAATTTTAACTGTGTCATTACATATATGGAATCAAAGCAGATGTTTTATATAAAATATAAATAGTAGTACAATATAAGAAAATGCAAGTTCTGCTTGGGAAAATAATCTGGTCTAAAATACAGATAAATATGAATGTATCCTTTGTTGACTGGGTTAGCCCATTAGTAACCTCCTTTCAGAGGAGACCTGAGGTGGTATTTATACTACTAGGGGAAATTTGGCCAAGGTGTCTGGAACTTCCCTTACTCATCATTGTTGTGGGTGGGGCTTATTTTGGATGAGCACTTCCTGTTTCCATTCCAGGTACAGAGGCAGACTGGAGAAGCAGGAAGACAGATGGAGTAAGAAGATGATAGAGATGTAAAAGAAATGGAGTAGGAAGCAAATATGGAGAACGGAGAATGTGTGCAGGATTCTGAGGAAATGTTTCAAAGAAACCTGGTTCATGGAGATGTCAGCAAATTATGGATGTGTAATTACAGCCCTCCAGTTGGGATGGTTGTAGGATGATTTACTTAAAGAAATGGTGGTGCAGAGTGGGCCAGAATATGAAGGAGATGTTTCCTGAGGGGACATTATGCAGAAAATACAAAAGGAGGATGCAAAGATAATCCTGAAGAATAGTGGTAAGATGGAAAAGAAAATATATGCAGAGAAAGTAAAAGAAGGCAAAAGTGCAGTAGCAGAAAAAAAGGCAGAAGAAATGAAAAACAGAAGTATGTGTTAAAGATTCAAAGTAAAGAAGGCAAAGAAATAGACAGGTATAAAGTGTGGGACAATTTAATAGCTCCTTTGGGTATAAAAGCACTTGAGGTAAGAGCATTTATTCATATTAAGAAAGAGACATTTTGTGACTGTATAGTTGAGACTGTTTTTTCCATGGAAAATTTTCTTGGAGAATATGAAAAAAAGAAAGAATGTAACCCATGGAATCTTTATGTGATTAAAGCATTTAACAGGGAAGCAAAAAAAAATCATGTGCAATTATGAACAGAGGTAGAAAGAGAGACTTTGAAAGGACATGTGAAAACTTTATGTAAAGAAGTACTGGACATTGTGAAAGTTTACAACAAAAAAGTTTACAGACTGGTGGCTGGGATTGTAATATTCTGTTAAAAATAGAAAGAGAAAAAATATACACATACCAAGTGTGATAAATGTGGAGGGGAATAGGGGTGTTGTCAAATATTTTGAACAGCCCAAAATTTTTTTGTGGAAAAGAAGGACATTTGATAAAGAAATATGACAAAAGAAAATGTCATATTTCTGTGGAAATTGGACATGATGTAAAATGTGAATTGAAATGTTTTAAATGTAACAAAATTAGAGATTTATGGATGGATTGTAAAAATGAAAATGAAAGTAAGAAAAAAGAAAAGAAATAGAAGAAAATGAATAAAGAAAATAAATTTTAGAAGCAGTGGAAATAAAAAAATAGATTAGAAAAAATAATAATGAGAACATAAAAGGAGATTCTGAAATAAGTGATGAGAAAGACATAAATTGGGAGGTAGTAAAAGGGGAAAAGAATCATATTAGTAAAATGGTAAAGGACAGAAAGACAGTATTTAAAGTACAAAAGAAAAATAAAGGAAATGGATGACAAAAGAACATATACAGCTCATGATTGATGCTTGGTGTAATGGTTAAGGTGTTTGACTACAGACACAAGATAGAGTGTGTGATTCTCATCTTTAAGAAGGAAATAGGTTAGGCTTAGAATGGTCTACTAAGAAAGCTAGCCTAATAATTAACTATAAGGAGAGGGTAGTTTCTGCCCTTCTGAGCTGGGAATTGGATGAAGGCTTATTGTGTTTGTTCTGGTTTAAGCACTTGGGTTCCAAACCGGTTATTTTACATTAGGAAGATTTGTTGTCTAGACTCTTGTGGCAGGAGAGTATAGCCTACACCCTTCTAAGCTGGAAATTGCTGGTTAAAGGCTCGTTGTATCTGTTATTCTGAAAGTATCTTAGTTCTGGTTTAAGCACTTGGGCTCCAAACCAGTTATTTCACATTAGGAGAGCTGAGGTCTGGACTCTTGTGACAAGAGAGTGTGGCCTACATCCTTCTGAGCTGGGAATTGCTGGTGAAAGCTTATTGTGCCTGTTATTGTAAGCGTCCTTGTTCTGATTTAAGTAATTGGGCTCCAAACCAGTAATTTTATATTAGGAAGGTTTGTGGTCTACTCTCTTCTGGCAGGACAAGATAACCTACACCCTCCTACATTCAGAATTGCTGTTGAGGTCTTATTGTTTCTGTTATTCTATAAGTGTCTTAGTTCTGGTTTAAACATTTCAACTCCAAACCAGTTATTTTACATTAAGAAGTTTTATGGTCTACAATGTTATTGGAGGAGAGGTGAGCCTGCATGCTTCTGAACTGGGAATTGCTGGTGAAGGCTTATTGTGCCTGTTATTCTATGTGTCTTTGTTCTGGTTTAAACACTTGGGCTCCAAACCAGTTATTTCACATTAGGAGAGCTGAGGTCTGGACTCTTGTGGCAAGAGAGTGTGGCCTACACCCTTCTAAGCAGGGAATTGCTGGTAAAGGCTTATTGTGCCTGTTATTCTAAGGGTCTTTATTCTTGTTTCAGCACTTTAGTTTCAAAGCAGTTACTTTACATTAGGAATATTTGTGGTCTAAACTCTTATGACAGGAGAAGATAGCCTACACCCTTCTAAACTGGAAATTGCTGGTTGAAGTGTCTATTGTGTCTGTTATTCTGAAATGTCTTAGTTCTTACTTAAGCACTTGGACTCCAAAACTAGTTGTTTAACATTAGGAGGGTTTGTGCTCTAGACTCTTGTGGAGGGAGAGTGTGGCCTACACCCTTCTAAGCTGGGAATTGCTGGTCAGTTGCTGCTTTATTTAAACTGTTTTTGCTTTTGTGACTGTGATTTTATGCACTTTGAATTTTTAGTACTTCTGCATTTTATAGCAGAGGCCAGATTCAGCCTTGTTGACTATTTGGTAACACTTAAGCACTAAAACCACCTCTTCACTGAGATACTGAAAGATCTGAGGCATCCGTTGCTTTCAACTAACTATAAGTACGTTTTGCTCATATTGCACTATAAATTTTTATTTGCATTCTACTGTCTGTTTGAATTGTCTGAACTGTTTTTGTCACATTTTACTGTATATTGTACTAGTTCAACTGTAGCATAGCCCAGTTCCATGTT
This sequence comes from Protopterus annectens, assembly GCF_019279795.1. Taxonomy (NCBI): domain Eukaryota; kingdom Metazoa; phylum Chordata; order Ceratodontiformes; family Protopteridae; genus Protopterus; species Protopterus annectens. The sequence goes on from NC_056732.1 coordinate 1,727,079,175, forward strand.
TGCTGTTTCTGGGTCTGTTTTGTAACTTCTGAGTATCAAATTCAAGCCATCCTTTTTGGTGAAGACCCTTCTGCACTCTTGTGGGAGGAGAGTTCTATCTGGGTCCCATCTAATTAGGGAGGGGTGATTGGACTACAGTTCAGAAATAGCATCCGTATTGGATAGTTTGAGTTAAAAGGGTTATTTCTTGTTTTATTTAAGCCAAATTTTTGTGCTTGTTTGCTTGTAGCATATCATCGTGCACTGCTGTGTAGTGGTGGTTACCTTTGATTGTTATAGATGCAGAAGCTTTTCTTGTTAAATTTTCAATTAGCACTTTGCTTGTGCATCTCCAGAGGTTTTTCACAGCCCTGCTCTACTGTCAGTAGGAACACTAAGCCTAGCTTCAGAGGTACCAACACATCTCTCACCCACTAGCCATTCCTATGTGTGACCTCTTTTCCTGATGATATAAATTTACCTAACACTATGGCCAGACAATTTCCCACAGTTTCTCCAGCCACCTTGGTCTATATGGGCATCCTGAAGCAGTGTAGCAACTGCCTTCATGTTCACTGACAACCCTCTGATCTTAGTCCACACAAACTCAACATGTGAGAGATGCAAGTATATTAAGAACCTTGAATCCATGCTTTCTCACACACCAGTCAGAACACATGACAATGAGCAGGTTGTCAGCATGTACACCTCACCTCCTACTCCACCCAAACACATATCACACATACCAGATATGCAGAGGAGCTTCAAACACAAACACAAGCACACTACACATAATACTTCCTCTACAGAACACAATACACATAATAGCTCACACACCAGTGTCTCACCTGTCAAGCCCTTAAGGCAAAACACAAAACCAAACATATTAGTCATAGGTGATTCCATCGTCAGACACACGGATGTCCCTTTCACCAGGCTGGATAAGGAATACGTCATGGTCAGCTCTCAGTCAGGTGCTAGGATCCACCATATCACACATACACTCAAATCTCTCAGCAACAGGTGCTGTTATAACACCATCATAGCCTGTGTCACTGTGAACGACTTGAGATGTACCTCTCTGGACTATATGAAGAGAGACATGACTGAGCTCTTGGATTATGTGTCTCAGGCAGGTATATTTCTAACCTTAAGCAGCATTTTACCTTCACCTAGGATGATGCCTCACTACAAACAGAAAATGATTGACTTCAATAATTGGCTTAGTTTCTGGTGTCATTCTAACAGGATACAATCTGTCAGCCTGGGATGACATGATCGACAGATCTTGATGCTTTGCTAGAGATGGTCTTCATCTGTCATCTCTGTGATTTCAGCTACTGGCTAAGGCTCTTGCCACCTCCATAGTGCCTTTTTTAGGCAGAGTCTCAAGGGCAAAATTTCTGGCATAAAAAATCCATCTAAAAGCAACCTCAAATTAATGCTTAACATGAAACTGCACTCACAGTCCTCACCTTGGAAGATGCAGACATTTGTACAGTCATGGAGATGTGATTCAAGGCTGTGGAGAGCACCCCAGCCATACCAGGTTATACCTCCTTCCACGTGTTCAGACCACAAACTGAAGATGTGAAAACTAAAGGAGGCAGTGTATCAATATTCATTAAAGATAAATTAATCTCCAGATTGGTTAAACAGTATGATTGCCTGGAGATACTTCAGGTGAGGGTAACTGCTAGTAGGACACCTATCCAATTATTTTCCAGCTACAGGACACCCCTCTATTAATTAGGGCACCCACTCTGCCTATTTAGATCTACTTGAGTCTATCAAGATATATCTGGACACAATGGTTGTGGGTGACTTTAACTACCCATCCATTGACTGGGTCAGTTACAGGTCTATATGAGATGATCGAACTTTTAAAACTTTGAACACCTAATAAAAAAAGAAAAAAAAACCCAAACAATCTAGCTGAATGTTTTAAGCAGGGGGGCAAGTCACCCTGCACACCCCCACATGGGGTGTATCTAATATAGACCTGTCAATTTCTGGTGCTCAAACTCACTTGCCCAAAGGTTCCTTGACTTTGTTAACTCCAGTGCCCTGGACCAGCTGGTTGACACCCCCACAAGGAGTGTCAACATCCTAGATATGGTGCTTACCAACATGGGGGACCACTGTAGCACTCCCACTGTGAGATCTGACCACAAATCAGTCTCATTTGAAGTAACTATCACAACTGACCCCTCCAGCAGCAACTAAAGTAAAAAACTTCTCCAAATCAGATTATAACCTCTTATGGGATGGTAAAAATATCTTCACTGCACCACCCACCCAGATGGAATTGGCAACCATGCCGAGTTCTACACCAATGCTTTATACAAACACCTGCAGTGATGGGAGTAACACGTTACAAAAGTAACACGTTACTGTAACATATTACATTTTTCACTAACTACTAACATCCGGTGTTACTTTTTAATATAGTAACGCAGTAATAGTAATACGTTTCTTTTTTAGTAACTAGTAATGCAAATGTGCATTACTTTTTGCATTACTTTTGCTAAATCAGGTGGGAGGCAGTGGCGTAGCTGGGAAGGGGGTGTGAGGGTCGGTCCACCCCGGGCAGTACTTTTTCTGTCTATTCACATCACGCCTGTGCCTTGTCGCACAGACTGTTGACGTTCACGTCCTCCCTTTGATAGTTAATGTCAAACGTTACTTTGCCTGCGTGAGCCAGCAGCCAAGTTAATTGATTGCATGTTTACACAGGAGCCGAGCCGAGAGTGGATATATTATTTACAGTGGATTATTCAGCTGCAGCAAGAAAGTAAAACAGTAAGAGGCAATTTCTTCTAAATTGTTGTCATGGATCTAGTAATATATGTTTTGCCTTTTAAGTACTGGGGTTTGAATACACTGTTAGACTGAATGCAGGGACATCTGCTGATATGTATAGTTTTGGGATAATTTCTTCCTTGCATTTTACAATGAATTACCTTATTTGGTCAGCTGTAAATAATATTTAGAGAGATGTAAAGCTGTTCTTGTATAATCCTTGAAAGATCACTTTGTTCAATGTGCCAGAAAGCATTTGAAAAAACTGTGAAACTACATCAAAGCTTCAAATGTCAAAATGTTGTGTGATTTTTTTTTTCATATGCTAAACATTTTACACTGAGGTGAGCTGTCTCACAATAATCTTTTATTGGAAGGGTTATCAGCAAACATAAGCTGCTTTCAATTTTCCTGCTTCTAAGTCTAGCTGGTTAAATGTTCCCACTGCTGAATACAAAGCTGTCCTCTCTGCATTATGCCTTCTCCACACTCTCTGATCCCTGTCCAGTTAAAATAAAAGATAAACATTTCTATCAGTCTCCTGGTTCTAGGTATTGTTCATTATCCAAGCTCTGTTCATTGTGCTGCTAGGTAAAGCATGACCCTGGTTCCAGATACTCATATAATATAAAACAACCATCATTTCACCATAGGCACAAGTAGAAATGGGCTTGTATCTGATCACATTCAAGAGCACACAACCACTCAGCTTTCCTTTCACAAAGAAAAGAATACCAGTACCATTTATAGTCACTGTCTGGCTCCTGGATGACTTGGGTGCCAGTAAAAAACTGACCCTTCTCAGCTATAATGGTCATCACAAAATTCTTGGCATGCCTTCGCACCAAATCTCAGCCCTCTGTTCCATCTCAACTATATGAGTATCCCTGTCAGTAGTTATGCAGTGGTCTGCTGTCACAGAATTTTACCAATTAATCAATCAATCAGTTAATTGCTATAATGTTGGTCGTAAACTGGTTTTGTGCTATATTTACTTATGCCTTGAAAAATAATCAGTACGGTCCTCTGGAGTTATTGTCATATGCCTATTTTTCATTTACCACTTGTAATAAGCAGCTTGCTTTTAATACAGTACCATAAGATTTTTAAATCAAAAGCACAAAATAATTTATAGAGGTGAACTGTGAAGCTTTTCTTTCATCACCTTTCATAAGGTATTGACTCTGATATCTATTATAGCAGCATGTCCCTTCCAACACTAATTAGGTGTTCAGAATTGTATCGGTTCCTAGGACAGAGCCCTAGTTCTAATGTTACTTATCCTAAATGAGACCCTCTTTTGTCTGGTGGCTAACAATAACAGGACAACTTCCACTAGGAGTAGATATCTATGTCATACCATGATGCTACAGTAAATTCAGTTTTGCTGTCATTAACATATTTTAATCCAGCATGAATTATAGGTTGACAGTGTACAAAAACTACGTTAAACAGAAAAACAAACACAGACCTTATCCTTGAGGAACATCCATAGATGTGGACAAGCAGCTGGAATTAACATTGTGTATAGTGACACAGTGGGTGTGTTCAGTAAACCAGATAGTGACTATACTAAAGATTGCTAATTAGTGTCTGTTTGAACAGGTCTACCATAAATGTAGTCATTGAACCAGGAACATGTGAAAACAACTGCTAAAAAGTTCTTTTAATGTAACATCGGTAATTTAATTCTTCAAGGGCAGTGGGAACTGAATTTGTAGATGTAAAGTTCTTTGCCAATAGCAACCTCTTCATTAGTTACAGTTCTCTTTAATGTGGAAATATTCAGACAATGTTTACTTCTGCTTATTTGTTGACTGATATTGGTGGATTGTAATGACAGATGTTTGAGTGGCCTTTTATGGTTGAAATTTTCTGAAATGGGTAGTTTTGTCATTACTGGTTCATACATTGCTTACTGAAAGAATGTTCAAAACTACAAATCTGAAACGCATTCTAATAAGTGGTGCTGTATTATACAAGGAATATCATTCAGTACAATCAGGAAGGTGAATCAAAGAACATATAAATGTATGCACGTCCCTAAAAATGTGTGCAAGGAGTCTATGGTTTGAAAACAGCCCAAAGGTAGATGTAATCCTCCACTGGCTAGATGAATTTTCTTTGAATGTGAGTTCTAAGGCCATTTTTCAATGAATGTGACTTTCAAGGGCAGAGAAGTCTACTGGTCATGCTAAGTCTATTTTCAGTGCTAGACTGTGTTGTTTGTTTAGCAAATGGCTATCAGTGTTTGTGCTATTTTAGTTCAACATCTGTAATCATTATAGTAAGAAAGGAGTATGCACACTGACAGATTTGAACAGTGTTTATGGTAACTGGGGTGAAATAGCCAAGTAATGGAACACTGGAATGGCTGGATAGGAAGCTGCTTTGGGGGGAGTAGGGGGTTGCCGCAGGAAGGACTTCTCTAGGGGGACTCTGATGCCAATTGGCAGTAATTGTGGTATATGATTGGCAGTAATTGTGGTATATGATCCAATCAAAAGCTGTGTAGCGGAACCAAAGCTGTTCAATGCAGAACAGTGGGTTCATTTATGGTCGAATGCAAAGCGTTCCGCATAATCTGGAGCATTTGTCTTCTCTTTTATGTTATAAATGTCTGTGGACTGACAGCCAGGTACTATGATTGGAAAAATCCCCACAAAAGGTATATTTTATTTTATTTTGTGAAGGGGAGGGGAGGCAAACTCAAAGACCGCAACGGGAGGCACAAACTCTATTGTGTGTGGAATACTTAGTTATTTAAAACAACAAAGTCCAGCAGAAAGACATTTAAAAAATGATTGCCTTGTCATTTTACTCCCCGCTGGTGACAGGCACTTGAATTCCTCCACTGTATGTCTTGACGGAAGGAAATGGTCACTGGTGATTTAAAGTGGTACAATAAAGGTGGCTTTTACTGTGTATGGTCATCTTTGATCTGCTTTACTGCTAATATAGTTGTTGTAATGTATATTATGTTAATTAAACATCATACATTCCTTAGGGCAAAAGAATTTTGATATTTGGTTATATGTAGAAATATTTTTGAAACTGAGGCTACAGGCAGAGTAAGTAAGTAATGGGTTTGCCACCTTTTCAAATGCCCAAAGAGGGACATTTTTGTAGAAAAAAGTTTTTGCAGGAGAAACCATACTTCAGAATCTGAGAGATCTCAGACTACAAGTATTCTGTGCCAGTGCAAAGGACAGGGCTTCACTTTTTAACAGCGTACTCTTGCAGCATTTCAGTTATTTATGCTGTCCATATACTATTTAGGTGTTTCAGATATAAAATCAGTGTTTTATTCAGCTATTAAAGAAAACTTGGAAAATTCATTCACTGTAGGTTCATGTTTAAAAAAAAAGTTCTATACAGTTAACTTTTTTTTTTGTATTTCTGGCAGTCCCTTTATTTTAAGCTTCAGCCTATCAGTGACACATTTTGACAGAGGTTATGAAATAAAACATTTGCAATATATAGATATTCCATGCACATCTGTTTATTTTTCTGCTTAGTGCTTTCACTCAGAGATGGAAAGTCGAAATTAATTTGAACGATCCATTTACACGGAATTCTTTGACCTAATTACAAACAATGAAAAAAACATTGATGTGAAATGTAAGCTATGTCCACCAACAAAGAAGACCTACAGAACTTCAGCATACAGTATGTCAAATTTAAAAAAGCATCTTCAGACATCACATCCTGTCGCACTTGGAAAGCTAAATAGTTTGAAAAGGAAAGCAGTTGATTCCGGGCCTGACAAGTCAGACAATTAATTGTTGACACAGCCTTCTATTGCAGCATTCATTGGTTCTGGTCATGTCACACATTCCAAGGTGGATAGTTTGATCACTAACTTTGTGGTGAATGACATGCAGTGTTTCAGCATTGTTGAGCAGCCATCCTTCATCAACCTTGTAACTGGCCTGCAGCCAGGAAAGGTGGTCATGAGCAGGAAAACTCTTGTCGAACAGGTGAAGAAACAGTTCAGTGATATGAAGGAGAATCTGATGGAAACTTTAGCAAGTGTTTCAACTGTTTGCACTACAGCTGATATTTGGACCCATCGGAATCGTAGTTTCTTTGGCATCACCGCCCACTGGATCAACTGTGACACACCTCAATGAAAGTCAGCTGCTTTGTCATGTTGCAGAATACAGGGGGAGGCATACATATGATCTCATAGCATCAACTCTTGAGAGTATGCAAATCAAGTACACAATAAATCAAAAGGTATGTGTGACAATTACTGACAATGGCAGCAATTTTGTAAAGGCTTTCATTGTTTTTGCATAATCTGATCTCAGACTACAAGCATTCTGTCCCAAGATGAGGATGACAATGGCGATGGTGAAGTGATTTACAACAGTGTGACAGCCGTGCTGAGTCAGTCAGGGCAAAGTGAGAGCACCTATTCACTGCCTCCCCATCTGAGATGTGCAGCACATACATTGAATCTAGTTGCCGTGCATGATGCTGAATCTGCTTGTGATGATGCATAGTATAAAAAGATCATGTGAAGCCCCATGGCCAAAGGCTGTGCTGCTTGGAACAAGGCTAGTCGCAGCATCCAACCTCCTAAGGTGGTTCGCAATAAGTGTGATCTGGCATTGATTGTTCCCAATGTCAAGCGATGGAATTCCACTTTCCATGCGAGAATTCACTGCATTGCAACTCAGGGTGAAGGCTTGCTGATGCTGAATGAGATATGTGAAAAGATTGGAATTGCCATCCTCAGACCTGCTGAAATTACCTTTGTTGCTGAGTTTATGCAAGCAATGCAGCCCCTGGCAATGGCTCTGGACATCCTACAGTTGGAGCTGAAATGCTTCATGGGAATCCTGATCCCCATCATTATGTGCTTGAAAAACAAGTTGTCCGAAGTCAGGCAGTCTGTGAAGCTCATTGTGCCACTAGTCAATGTTTTTCTTAAAGGCACTGAGGCTCGGTTTGATCACCTTCTGGAGTGTGAATAGCTCATTCTGGTTAGCATAGTGCATCCGCAGTTCCGTTTGTGATGGATGGACAGCGAAGAGCAGAAACTCAGAGGCATGGCTCTGCTCCTTGATGCCATGCAGAAACTGGATGAATGTGAGCATGGGTCATCTGAAGCTTCTGCACTAACTGCTGAAGACAGCTTCTTCAACTTCAAAGAATCAACAGTAGCCAGTGTCAGCATATCTTCTCAGATGGAAATGTATCTGGCTGACCCTTCCAGAGAAATATCTTCTCTCAACAGTTATCCTATAGTCAAGAAGATATTTCTGAACACTAATACACCTCTGCCATCTAATGCACCTGTTGAACACCTGTTCAGTCTTGGTGGACAAGTGCTGACTGCAAGAAGAAATAGACTCAACACTGTGAAAAGTTGCTCCTTCTTTGAGCCAACAATAAATGTGTAGTGATTGTTTAATCATTGTGATGTGAATAGTTATATATGGTGATATTTTGGTTGACTTTGTTATGATATTAGTCTTGTTAGACCTTTATGACATATTCTGCAACTATTTTTGTGTCCTTGGCATCACTTTTATCAGATTAGCAGATTAGCCTAATGTATATTGTTGAAAATATGATGGGTTGTAACTTGTTATGGGTCTTGTGTTGCTGGCTGTGTGTACTTTGGTTTAAGTATTAAATTGTGCCTCTGACTTTAAAGACTGATCTGTGGGACTTTGTAAACTGTAAAATGCTATTTATCTTTATTGTAATACGGTGTATACAGTTGTAATAATACACTCATATTCATGTGCAGTAAGCATGTATTCCTTAAACACAAGTAACGTGTGAATAAATCAGAATATGACAATTGATAAACTATACTTATGTAAAAGTAACACAAATGTAACTAGTTACTTTAGTTAGTAACTAGTAATAGTAATATATTACATTTTTAGAAAAGTAATAAGTAATAGTAATATATTACTTTCACTTAAAAGTTACCAGTAATAGTAACTTATTACTTTTATAAGTAACTAGCACAACACTGGTCATAGGTGACTAGATAGTGAGGACACTGATGTCCCACTCACTAGGTTGAATAAGGAGAAAGTAACAGTCAGCTGCCTGTCATGTGCCAGGATCTGCCACATAACACACGCACTCATGTCCCTCAACAACAGGTACAAATATGACTCTGTCATTGTACATGTGTGTGTGAATAACCTGAGACGTACCTCCCTGGACTCCATGAAAAGAGACATGGAGGAGCTCTCGGATTATGTAGCCCAGGCGGGTATGACCCTAGCCCTGAGCAGCATCCTACCATCACCCAGAATGATACCACAGTATATGCAGAAAATGATTGATTTCAACAACTGTTTAAGTTTCTGGTGTCATTCTAAGGGGATCCATTATCTGTCTGCCTGGAATGACATGATTGACAGACCTTGATGCATTGTCAGAGATGGCCTGCATCTGTCATCCCTGGGCTTCCAAATACTGGCCAAGGCTCTTGCCTCCCCTATAGTGCCTTTTTTAGGCAATGTTCAAAAGACCAAATTACCACCGTAACAGCTACAAACAAATGCAATCTGAGGGTCATGCTGCTCAATGCTAGAAGTCTAAATTTCAAAATTCACTCAATTGAAGCACTTCTTAAAATGGAGAACATTGACATTTGTGCTGTAACAGAGACCTGGTTCAAGGCAGCAGAAAGCACCCCTGCACTACCAGGCTATAACTCATTCCACACCTTTCAGACCCAGAACTTGGACCAAAGCTCCAAGGGCAGTGGTGTTTCCATATTCATAAAGGATGCACACACCTCCAGACTGGTAGGCCAACATAATGCATCAGAGATACTTCAGGTGCAGCTAACATTGGGTAAGACAGCGATTCAGGTTGTAGCCTGCTATAGGTCCCCAACCATGTCCCAAGGCTCACACTCCAGGTTCCTAAGCACTCTGGAGAATATTAGGGTCCAACCTAACAATCTCATACAGGGCAACTTCAACTATCCCTCCATTAACTGGGAAAACTACTCATGTACCAATACACTTGCCCAACGTTTCCTGGAATTCATTAATTCCAATGCCCTGGACCAGCTCATTCTTACCCCCACTAGAAGTAGCAACATCCTTGATCTGGTCATTACTAACATGGGTGACCATTGCTCTACACCAATAGACAACTCCTCCCTGGTTAGATCCGACCACAAACTAATCTCCTTAGAAATTCACATACTCCCACCCCCCCACCCCCACAAAGGTAACTGCCATGAAAAACTTCTCCAAAGCTAACTCCTAAAAACAGAGGTGGCTAACTTCACGGCACCCATGCAAATGGAGAATAGTTGCATGACCACCGAATCATACACCAATGTACTGTACGAACACATACACAAATGCATGGATTTCGCCATACCCAATAGAACCAAGACGCTCTCCTCCAAAAATAGGAAGCTAATCTGGTGGTCCTCTGCCATAAACAAACTCTACAACAGAAGGAGGAAACTAATGTGGAATAAGGTGAAGTCCCATGACTAGAAAAACTCCCTTATCTGCCATAACAAAAAGTTGAGATCCCTCATCAAATCCTCTAAAGCTAGCTATGAAAACAGAATTGCAGCAGATAGTAAAGACAACCACATGACCTTCTATAGTTATATAAAGAATCTCCATGGCAATACCCAGATTTGCCCTGAGCTACTGCACAATGGTACCTCCTACACCAAGCCAACAGATATTGCCAATATACTGGCCGACAGATTCAGTGCCAACTTTACCCCTCTCTCCCCTCCCAAAGGACCTATCACATTAACAGTAGATTGCCAGGCACCCAGTATTACTGCTGCACAGGTTAAAACAGCACTGTCCAAGGCCAAGAATACAGCTTCTATGGGACCTGACAATATCCCTGGCTGTATTCTACATGAACTACAGAGTGAGCTGGCAACTCATCTGTGTGCCCTGTTGAATCACAGCCTCACCTCAGGCTTTTTCCCTACTGAATGGCGCACTGCTATAGTCATCCCTCCCCACAAAGGAGGAGCAACGAGTCTGATATGCAAAGCTATGGAATGCATCATCATGGACCTAATAAACAAGGATATAGGGAATCTCCAAACTCTGGATCCCACACAGTTTGGTTTTGTGAAGGGTAGATCATGCCTGCTCAACTTGGTCAACTTCTTTGAGTCAGTCACCAGAGCTGTGGATGAAGGCAAGGTGGTTCACACAGCCTACCTTGATCTGGCCAAGGCCTTTGATACCATTCCCCACTCAGGAATCATAGAAAAACTCAGCAAGCTAGGTACTGACCCCTATATCACTAGGTGGGTTGCAAACTGGCTCACAGATAGAACTCACAGTGTGAAAGTAGCTGACTCCAAGTCAGACTGCTGACCAGTCATGAGTGGAGTCCCACAGGGTTCAATCCTGGGTCCTCTGTTGTTTGGTATCTACTTCTTTGAAGTCCAGGCTAACACTAAGGGAGTTTGAGTGACAAAGTTCGCAGATACTTGCAAGTTGGGAGCTATTATTAACTCCCCAGGTGATGTTGACATCCTACAGAAAGGTCTCACTGAGACCAATGACTGGTATCAAAATCATGGCCTTAAGCTCAATGCCGAAAAAAGCGTCTTCATCCCCTTTGGGAAAGACCCAGTTCCCATGAATTACCACATCGATGGTAGTCCACTGAAGACAGAAGGCGTTATAAGAGATCTGGGAACACAGGTTGACAGCAGCCACTCTTTCGACCACCACATTGCCACTGTGGTCAGAAAGTCCTTCTATGTGTTATATCTCATTACTAAGGTGCATCCAGGAAGAAAGAGGTCATTGTCTCCCTCTACTCTTCCCTCATTAGACCAGTCATTGAGTACAATGCCCAATTTGGCATGTACCTCACTCGACACTTGCAACAACTGGTGAGGCAGTAAAAGTATCACACAAAGAGGATCCTAGGCCTTAAACACTTGTCCTATATGGACAGACTCAAAAAACTCCAACTATTCTCTGTCTCATATTGCCTACTTAGAGGCGATTTCTGCATGACTTACAAAGCCATGTCTGACCTGTTAGAAATGTTACATCTAAAGAAATCCCAATCCCTCCGCACCACATGCTCCAGAGACCTCAACCTCATTACTATGATCAACAGAACGTGCTGGAGGGACAGGTTCATAACCCAGAGACTGCCCGTGCTATGGAATAGACTTCCCATACATGTATTTATTTATTTATTTATTTATATTTGTTGACTGGGAGTGTCCGACTGGACATAGGTCCATTTTCAGCGGAGGCCCGGGGAGAAAAGCTCCACAGTTAAAATAAACAGACAGTAATTACATTGGATTACATAGCGATTAACAATTTACATAGCAATTACTTACAACATATTTACAGATGAAGAACATAGTACATCAGTAGACAACTAGAATCTTTATCTGTGAAGTACATAACAGACATTAACAAATGTTAAAATAAGAAGTTCCTGCTGTATAAGTACTAGGCTTATGAGCATCTGAGCTTGCTATAATCAAGGTAGTTAGTGGAGTGGAAAGAAAGGTAGTGGTTGGATGGGGTGGGTGATATTAGAGTGGGAGTTGCAAGAGCATAGCCAGCATGTTTTAGGTGCGCTTTTAGTAAAGTTTTGAAGTGGGTGCATGATGGTATGGAGGTAATTGTGGGTGGGAGGGAGTTCCATAATTTGGCTATGGTGCAAGATAATAGTGCTTCACCAGCAGAGTTATTGGCTTTAGTGATCTGCAAGTGATTTTTGTTGCTGGATCTTAGTGGTCTGGTGGTGCGATAGGGTTGGAGTAGATTCTGGAGGGATGGGACATTTAGTGGATGGTTTACTAGTTTGTGGGCGAGTGAGAGTTGATACCATTGAAGGAGATGAGGGAGTTCAAGCCAGCCCAGTTCAGCAAGTGAGAGACAGTGGTGACTACGGTAGGATTTGTCAATTTTGTTGTAGCAGGTCTCTAGCTTGTTTAGATTGCATTGCCTTAGGTTGGTATATATTGGAGAGGCATAAAGTAGGGTGGAGATAAGGTGGGAATTTGCTATTGAAATCTTTGCTGCTTTGGTGAGAAGATGCTTATTTCTGTATAACGCTCCTAGTTTTTGTGGACTTTTTTATGGTCATGGATATGTGAATGTCAAATTTTAGTTTATTGTCTATTTCCACTCCTAGCAATTTGGTGTGTTCAGTTGGGTATATAGTGGTGTTGTCTTTTGCTGTGATGTTAAAGTGAGAGTTGTTTTGAGTATGTTTGGTGGGTTGGAAGATGAGTAGTTTAGTTTTGTTTGGGTTGAGTATTAATTGGACATCGGATAACCAAGTTTCAACAGAGGAAAAGGCTTCCTGTGTGACTTTTTGCAGTTTGGGTAGGGACTGGGCTGAGCAGATGATGGTCGAGTCATCTGCATATTGTATGAGTGTGCCATGTGTGGTGGCAGAGGCTAGATTATTTGTGAAAACAGAGAAGAGTAGGGGTCCAAGGATGGATCCTTGGGGAACCCCTATTGAGACAGGTAGTTGGGGTGATATGTCATTCTGCCATACAACGGATTGTTGGCGGTCAGACAGGTAACTCTGAAACCAGTTGGTGACTGATTGTGAGAAGGATAGGTTATTGAGGACAGAGATAAGTTGTTTGTGTGGGACCATGTCAAATGCTTTAGATAGGTCTAGGAAAGTAGCAGAGGAGAGATAGCCATTATTTTTATGCTGAAGGATAGTGTTAGTAAAGGAGAGTAAGGCAGTGGTGGTGCTATGGTTTGGTCTGAAACCATGCTGAGTATTGGAAAGGAGGTTGTTAGTAAGGAGGTAGTCTGAGACCTGAGAGTGTATGCATCTCTCTAGTATTTTGGAGAGTGGAGAGAGAATAGCTATGGGGCAGTAATTGGTTAGTTCTGTGGAGGGTCCGCCTTTGTGGAGGGGAATTATACGTGATACTTTCCACAGTGTGGGAACATAACTTTCTGTCAGAGATCGGTTAATCAAGATGGATACTGGGTAGGCCAGAGCATCAGCTGCGATTTGTAGGTATTCACTTGGGAGGTTGTCTGCTGCTAATTTTGTGGGTTTAAGTTTAGTTAAGAGTTTTTTTATGTTGGAGGTAGGTACAGGAGAAAAAGAGAAGGCAGTGGGGAGATTAGTAGTTGAAGGTGTGGGTTGGAGGGAGGGGGTTGTGTTGTTTAGCTAGTGATAGTATGGTTTGTGTGAAGTGTGTGTTGAATGAGGTAGCAATATTTTCTGAGGAGTGAGGGATGTTAGGAGGAGGGGTACTGACTTTACCTGTGTGGAGGATGGAGTTTATGGAGGACCAGAATTGTTTGTGGCCGTGTTCGGAGGAGTCTAGGGCAGACTGGTAGTATTGGAATTTGTCCTGTTTTATTAGCTTTTTGACTCTATTGCATAGTTCTAGGAATTTCTGTCTAGTTGAGGGGGTCTTGGTTTTGCGCCAGTGCTCCCAGGCTTTATCCCTGTTTTTCATTTCTGACTTAGTGATTTTCTGTAGCCATGGGGAGGGTTGTGCTTTGATTCTGGAAAGTCTTATGTGGCATGGTAATTAAGGATGCTCAGAAAGGTAGTATTAAAAAATTCAACTGGGTCATCAAGACTGAGGTACTTTAGAGGATGCCAGTTACATTCTTTGAGGGATGAGATGAATGTGAGTGGGTTAAAGTTTATTTTTTTTATGTTTATTTACATGTCAAACAGAACACCTCAGTGGCCCTCTTCAAGAGAAATCTTGATGAGTGGATGGGGAATAGAAAAGTCACCCCGGGGATCACTCCAGTGGCTCTACTTGACAGAGGTACTGGAAACTAAGGTCAGGTGGCACAATGCCAGGGTAATCCTATGGGCTACACTTATAAGGCTCCAGGGCCATTAGCCTAGTACACACCTATGAATCTATGAACCTGATTCAGTACTATCTATTACTACATGCTACTGGATTTGAACCCTGGTCTGTGTGTGCCAAAATGTAGTTCATAGAGAGCATTTAACAAACTTAGCTACTGAGTCACTGCTGATTACTGATTGACTGATATCTGCCTAGAGCTCACCTGGAAACAAAATAAGACCTGGTAATAGTTGTAACAGTTTTATAGTAGACTGCATTGACAGTTGGACACACATGCATGCAATTTCTGCATGACAGAGATACTAGGTAACCTGTACATTACTACATAGAATGCAGGTGTAGACACAATATTGTTAGTGGGTGAACATATCTGTGAAGTGTACACACCATATCAGATTACTGGGTTGGCTATCTCACCCGTATACATTTGCAGACAGTATATATGCAGCCTACAGCTATTACACTATTATACTTGCCTGCAGCACTGTATTTCAGAGCCTGAATGCATATACCTGAAATGCAATGGTTAGCACAAGACAATCCTGATGTACACAATATGCCATGAGTGTTATTGCTATAGCTGCATCTGTTATTGCAGAACAGGTGAAATAATTAATTTGTAGTAAAATGGCTGTGACTCTACACTTATTGCACAACACTCTATATGAGATATACCTTGAGACAGGGACTGGTATTGTTTTTTGTTTTTATTCAAGAACAGTTCTCATATTCAATTTCATACAAAGCAGCCCTACTTACACACAGATTGCACAACACAGCTTTATTACTGGTACCTTCATGCAGTTACTGCTATAGTTTCATGGTTCTGTTGCACAGCAAGGGTGGGAGGGTGGCCTAATGGTTAAGGTATTTCCCTTACAAACACAAGGTGCAGGGTTTGAGTCTCACAAGGGATAACTGTCTAGGCTTACAATGGCTCACAAGGGCAGTTAGCCTAGTACTAACCTATGAACTTGTTCTACGGCAGGTGTTGCAATACAGCTGTAATTCCACAGTTATTGCAATTGAAACTTTATTTCATTTACGTTATCAAGGTTAATGCTTTACTCTTTCTTGCTTATTGCATTACATTTGGCAGTAGTCACTTATTGCATTCCAGGTCTATGATCACATTCATTGCAATACAATCAAAACTGTATATATCTACTGTCAGCTAATGCTTTACTCCTTGTTGCTTATATGACTAGAGATTGCAAGTTGCATCACTACTTACCACACTCATGGTGCAGCCTGGGTAGTTGCCCTGCCATGTGCCTCAACTTTGCGACCTATCTCCTCTGCAACTGTAGGAAGAGACAATATTATGCATTCCTGTCTATCTGACATTCAGATTAGGTATTGATAAAACAATGCTAACCATACTTACAAACTTGTGGGGCATTCCTGGCCTGAGCTTTCCAGACCCAGGTGTCCAGAAGATCCCCCTTCAGATGCTTCAGGGCATCATCATGGTGACAGGTGAGATCAAGTGCCAGATGGTTCCAGGCTTCTACCTTGTACTGTGAACCCTGGAACTATCCCTTCAGCAACCGGGGTCCTCATGGTCTTTCACTAGGAGTCCAGCCATGACCCTAGACTCTAGAATACCCCACCACTATGCCTGAAAGTGCACACTCTCTCCAGTGCCTACCATAGTTACTGCACAGTTCACACTCCAACTGCTTATGCAGTATTTGTGCCTGTTGAACTTAATATAGCCTTTTTTTCCACCCTTTAACACCATTGGGCAGTATTTAAAATGTAGTGCATCACTTAGCATCACTCAGACCAGCTCAGCCCAGCTCAGCAGTGCTTAAACTGGCAATGCTTAGCAGTGCTTAGCAGTATACAAACCAGCTAGGCACAGCTGAGACATGCCAAGCAGTGCCAAGCAGTGCTAAAACATATATAGTTTAAGCAGTGCTTAGCAAGGCTTAGCAGAGCTTAACTAAGTGCAGCAAATCAGGATTTAAAAATAATTTGCATAATTTGTATATGGAAAATAAATGCTTAATAACCCTTCCAAGTATTCAAACCCTTCATCTACTACACATAGGGCTATCACTTTACCCATTTGGCTACATGGATGCATAGAATGCTGCTATATGTTTAGATAGCCCTCTCAGCGATGTTTAAGTATTGCGCCACTCCACACACCCACTCAGCTATGCTTAAATTTGACCTTTACGTTAATAATGAACTGCATCTGGTTTCTATTTTTAGATGTCTGGTATGTGTCAATTGATGTTCTCTGCACCATGCTGCACAAACTTAAAAATAATGTATATATATATATATATATATATATATATATATATATATATATATACACATTGATATAATACACTTTGACTGTTCAGAGGGTGTGTTACTCATCTGCAGACACAGTTAGTAACATATTCCCTACACTCATTCAATAACTGTGTTCCACAGCTCTCCCTCAGGAACACGCTGTCATTAATATGCATGGCATGCTACTAAGGGGGAACTGCATACACAGCCATGGTACCTTCTGTGAAAGCTCTTCACTATGCCTACACTGATTTTGTTAAACCCAGGGTTTTTTTTGTGTGGGAAAATGGAGCATTTGATAAGTAATTGTGAAAAAAATGTTTTGGTTGTGGAAGGATAGGACATGATATAAGAAATTATGAAATACAGTGTTAAAAATGTAAGAAAGTTGCACACCTTGCAATGTAATATGAATATAAAAACAAGGTAGAACAAGAGACAGTAGAAGTTTTAACAGAACAGAACTAAGAAAGTGAGAACGTAGAATTAGAAGAAAAGATAATAAACAGTGTACAAATAGAACCTGCAAAAAGTAAATGATTTTCAAGATAAAACTTACAAAAATCAGTAATGAAAGTTTCATTCCTAAAAAAGGAAAGAGTGAAGAATCAGAGATGAGTGACCGATAAGATATGAAATGGAATTTAGTTAAACAAAAAAGAAATTCCATTGGCAAAAAAGTTTGAGATAGAAAAAGAAAATGTATAGAAGGACATAATAAAGAAAAAAGAAGGATAAAGATTAGATATAAAGTTAATAGTTTGTGTAAAGTAATTGCATTAAATGTTAATAGTTTAAAGAATGTTGTAAGGAGAATATGTATACTTGAATTGTGTAAGAAACAGAACAGTGACATTATTATTTTAGAAGATACTAGGTTTTTAACAAATGAAGAGAGATAGCAATTAAAAGTGTGGTGGGAAAAACTATAATTTTTAATTTGGGGAGAGAGACATGTTTAGGAATAATTATATTGTATAAGCAAATGATAAAAGTTTTAGATATTACCTTTGTTATTATAGGTCATGCTACCATTCTTGACATTAAATAGAGAAATCAGGTTTTCAGATTAATAGCAATTTATGTATTTGTAACAAAGAAAGAGAGAGAAGAGATGTTTAAAGAAATTATTCAGTATGCAGGAGTAAACATGAATTTAATTCTTGCAGGAGATTTTAATTGTAATATAAAGCAAAATAAAAAGAAAGCATATGATGTTAAAGTGATGTTAGATACTGTAAGATGTGGGAATGTAAGTATTTAGAATAAGTGTACTTGAAATTGTAATATAAAACAAAATAAAAATAAAGTATATGATATTAAAGTGATGTTAGCTATTGTACAATGTGGGAATTTAAGTGTATGGAATAAGAGTACTTGGAGTTATAAAGTTTCAGCGGGGTTGAAAATTTTGGATGAAGAGGCATTAGAGATAGGTTTCTCAGATCACAGAGCTATTTGGATTACTTTTGAAAATAAATTGGATTATATCAAAACAGGAAAGGGAATGAAAAGGATTAATGAAGTTAAATGGGATAAAGAAGGGAGGATGGATGTATTAAATTTATGGAAAGGTCATGTACAAATGAAGTGTTTTTATAAAGATTGGTTGGAATGATGGTTGTTTAAACAAAAATATAAAAGCATTTAAGCTGGGAAAATATAAAAAGAAGAAAGGTAGGAATATGTTATGATTGATTAAGTAATGATTTGTGTATCCCATCATTTTTTGTCTTCACCCCACCCTGCTCTCCTTGAAGAGCTAGTCTGCTTTCAAGGGTGTGTCCCCCTTGTGCGAAATGGTTATATTCTCAAATGTTTGTTAGACTTTACTGTTTTCTTGTGGAGCACTTTTGCATAATACCAGTTTACTGCCAACAGTGTGTGGTGGTTTTGCATCTTTTGTAGCCATTTTAATAAAGCTGCACGGAGTGCAGATTGTCTGGACAAAACTGCCTTTTGACTTGGTAATGAGAAGTGAGGTTAAAGATGTAGCACTGTTGGTGTAAAGATAGTCATGTGGCAGTGGGAGGGTGGCCTAATGGTTAAGGTGTTTGCCTTACAAACACAAGGTGCAAGGTTGGAGTCTGACAAGGGATAATTGGCTAGACTTACAATGGCCTGCAAGGGCAGTTAGCCTAGTACTACCTATGAACCTATGAAAAAAACTTTGGGTGGGAAGTTGGCCTAATGGTTAAAGTGTTTGCCTTACAAACACACACGATGCAGGGTTTGAGTCTCACAAGGGATAATTGGCTAGGCTTAAAAAGGCTCGCAAGGGCAGTTAGCTTAGTACTAATCTATGAACCTATGATATTTGTGATAGCTTAGAAAACAGCAAAGAAAGGTACTTTATATAAAAACAGGAAGTATAAAATTTAAATAAAAAGAAAATACAGGATGTGTTATACAAACAGAGTTATTTTTTGCAAAAGAAGGAAGAAACTGTATCCAATTTGAGTAAAATTATTAAGGAAAATTATAGTATCATGAGATGAATGAAGGTTAGGTCAGGGGTAGTACAAACTATGCAAGATGAGATTATGGAAATAGTGGAAGGATTTGTTGAGAAAAACTCTAGAGGAAAAATGTACAATTTACTAAGGAATGTAAAGTAAATATTTTTCAGAGGAAGATATAGGGATTTTGAAAAAAAAATAAAATGGAAGAATTGGAAAAATATTTTAGCAAAAATACATTTGAAATCTGTGGTGGGTCTGAATAGGAGAGAGTCTAAGATGTATAAAGAAATGATAGTAATTTGAAAAAAATATATTTATTAGAAGTATTAAATGACTAAGAAAGAGTTTTCTATATAAATATATGTGTAGTGACATAATAACATTTATATGGAAAAAGAAAACAAGTGTGAAATATAGAACCAGAGATCTATAATTTTGAGTAACACTGACTATAAAATATTTATGAAAATTTTGCAAAAAAGAATGGAAAGAGAATGGAAAGTAAGCGAAGTACGATTGTAATTGAAATGCCTATAATATAAGTAATAAAATAAAAATGGTTTGTGTTACTGCTTATAGGCTGAATATAGTTAAGATATTAATAAATTGGTGGCTTAGAAATTGTGCTTGAAACAGGAATAAGACAGGTTTGCTCCTTGAGCAGTATTATTTTTGTTTTAGTAATGAATGTTTTTTTTTTGACCCAGGTTAATATGGAAAAGAGAAATATGGAATACATAACCAGTAAAGGTATGACTGTACCAGTTATGTTTTCCTACACAGATGATATTATTCTTATTACAAAGAAATCAGAAAGCTATGGTGAATGTGATTAGTTACTTCCAGGAAAATATGCAAGAAATATTTTTTTCCATTTATAAAGAGAAAAGTTTAGGTGTGGGTTATGATGATATGCTAGGAGATATTAATTTTAATAGAAGAAGTATAAAATGCCTGGGTAGACATTTGGAACATTTGGGAAAAGAGAAGCTATAAGAGCTATATGAGAAGAAAAATGAAAAGTCACGAAAAATGTGTGTGTTTTGGAGGACCTTCAGATTAAAATATACTTAATTAAACTTTTACTTGCTAGAATTACTTACTTAATGACTGTCTTTAATATCCCATTGGTTTTTGAGCAAATATTTTATAATATTATATTTACTTTTATTTTAGGTTCAAAATTCAATCCAGTCAAAAAAGGATTTTATATGTGAAAAAGGTGTTTTAGGATTGTTAAATCCTATAGTGTATACAGCTTCTCTAAATTTGCTTAAAGTATTAAGAATCCTGAAGAATAATGAAAATTCATTATTGGTGAGAATTTTAAAAGTTAAATATAATAATGAAAGGATGAATGGTTTGAATTCTCAGACGAAGATTATATGAAAATGATGAAATGAATAATTATCAAGACAAAATCATGCTTCAAAAGTTAAAAGTTAAAGAAATTGAAAAAGATAGGAAGCTATGGTGTCATAATATTATGGAAAAGTTATTTTACATTTATGCTTAGAAAGCTGTGTGTGAAGAAAAGAGGATTGCAAATAAGGGAAGAATGTAAAGGTATAAAAACTTATGGGAATGTCAAGATTTTCTATTGAGTTTAATAATACAAAAATTACTAGTATAAGCAAATATGCCACATAAAAGCAAAAACAACAGAAATTGTTTATATTGCAAACAATATGAAACTAGTGAACATGTTTTGTTGAACTATAAAAGAGTAAACTAATATGGAAGAAGGTGATAGATCTAAAATATTTAGAAAATTATATGGATGTAAATAGTCTAAAAATGGACATGAACAAGTATGGATATTATGGCAACAAATAAAAAAAAACTTATGTTAATATAATTAAAAATATATTCCTGGACATTTTTCTCTATGTAGGCACAGTGTAGTGCCTATATTTAAGGGATCCATGTATATGGCCATGGTTCCCCCTTGGCAGCATACTTTGCATATCAATAATAAGCCCACTGCCAAGGGAGAGCCGAGGAACAGGGTTATTGAATCCGTGTAAGGAAGGTGTAGCAGCTAACCATGGCTATAGATGACTGTGGGGCTCTCTGCAATGTCCCTTGCCACTGTATTAATGATGTGAAGTGTAATATGTGACTTTTATGATGATCTATATTTGTTTTCTATTTTTTTTAAGACTGCATCTTTGTGCGGTGCGGCATGGAGTGCAGCAGTGCCAAGCTGTGTTCACATAAAGACAGCTGACAACTGCTAGACATCTAAAAATAGACACCGGATGTCATTAATTATCATTCAGATTTATTTTTTTTATATTTTTTAATTGCCATTCATGAGACTCTAAGCACAGCATAGCAAATCTCATACATGCATCACTGACACCTGTCAGATATCTATAAGTAGAAACCAGATGTATTTAATAATTTATTTACAGGTGTGTTTTGTGCATGTGTGTGAGTGTTTGCATGGAGCAACACACTGCACAGCAATGCTAACAGGTAGCTTAGTAGTACAGTACCTTTTCTAATATCTAAGTAACTAAATGGAAAGAGGTACAACTATATGTGTAGTAGGTCCTGGGTTTGAATCCATAGCAGGCAGAACTTTTCTGTAATTTATTGTGTATCTTTTTAATACAATAACAAATTTGTAAAATACGGTACTGCTGCACTGAGCTGAGCTCTGCCAAGTTCTGCTCAACCATGTCAATGGCTGCAATGTTTGAGTGGGGCTCAGCTCTGCCTAGCTGGTTTGCACACTGCTAAGCAATGTAGTGCTTTTTTTGAATGTGACTGAATGTCATGTAAGGGTGAGAAAGCCTAAATAAAGGCCAATAGGCAGCAGGAATTCTGCAGACTTCTTTGGAGTAAAACAGTTGCAGGTATGCCTGGTGGTGTTGGAGAAGGTGTGTGATTTTGGGCACAGTGGTGGGGCATTAAGAAGTCCAGGATCATGGTCAGGCTGCTTATTAAAAACCACAATCCCTGGATGATGCAGGGTGAATACCAGGGCTCAGAGTTGCAAGGTGGAGGCATGGGACCATTTGCCCAGGGAGCTTACCAGTGTTACTAGTATTCCCCGTGCAGGTGAGCAGTGTTGCCACCACTACAGTGACCTGAAATGGAGACAGAGGGTAACCCTGGACACCTGGGTCCAAGATGCTTGGGATGGAAATGCCCTACGAGTATGTAAGTATGTCTTTCCCTGTATTACCAAAGTGCAACCTGCATGTCTACAAAACTGTCATGTATAATGATGTGCCTCTCTCCCAATAGCTGTAGATGAAAGGGCTCACAGCTGGAGTTCCATAATGGGCGTCTGATCAGGTTGCATCATGAGCATGACAGGTATGGATTTAGTATGCCAACTGTAGTGCAATAAGCAAGAAAAAGTAAAGCATTCACTGCAATAAAGTATACACAAGAAAAACTGTAGTGCAATAAATGGGTAAGCAAAAGTGTAGTGCAATAAATGAACAATAAGAAGTGTATTTCAATAAAACAACAACAATACCGATAGCAGTAAGTAAAATGTTGTTCAGCAGAATTGTGTCATCAGAATCATTGCAATAGAGCTGTATGCATTGATTGTCTATGGTAAGGTTGTTGCAATCAAGTATAACACTGTAATAGCTGTAGCCTGCAAATGTAATGGCCTGCACACTGTAGTGCTTAAGTCAAAGTACTGTCCAAAGCTGCCTCCAAGTCAATATTGGTCACATAATGGTCTCTCTTCCTCAAACATCAAGTAATATGGGTATATGAGCAAGGTAGCCCAGTCCATGGGCAAATATTGTGTGTGGACTTCACAGATATTGCAAACCAATAACAATAAAATGTGTTCACTAGCATTGTTGATTCTGAAATAAAGCTTACTTAATATATGCAGTATGGTTGTATTCCATGCATGTGCATTCTACTCACTGCAGTCTTGTATAACACTGTAATAGTACTACAATGCCAGAGGACTGTCCTGTAAACTGTATTGCTCAATTCATAGTATAGTTCCAGGTG
The DNA here is from genome assembly GCF_019279795.1 of Protopterus annectens. Classification (NCBI taxonomy): domain Eukaryota; kingdom Metazoa; phylum Chordata; order Ceratodontiformes; family Protopteridae; genus Protopterus; species Protopterus annectens. The sequence goes on from NC_056732.1 coordinate 1,727,102,539, forward strand.
ATCTGCAGGTAAGTATCAGTCACTCAATAGTCAGCAGTGACTGAGTAGCTCAGTCTGCTAAATGCTTTGTATATAGTACATTTTGCCACACACAGTCCTGGGTTCCAATCCAGTGATATGTAGCAGTAAATTTTCAGTATCACTCACATAATGCTCACATTTTCACCCTCAACAGGAACACAACAAATATATGGGTGAGGTAGCCCATATTATGAGCGGATATTGTGTTTAGATTTCACAGGATGTTAACATCAATACCAAGTATGTGTTCATCAGCATTGTTGATTCTTAAATAAATCAGTGTAATCCCAGTACGGCTGTATTCCTTACATGTCTGTACTAGGTTGCTGCAGTCAGTTGTTACATTATTTGCAGATGTCCCCTGCAGTCACAGCTACTGGGTTCTACTCCCATGCCTGGCAACTAAGGTACGACGGCTGTCTAGTTTACATACTGTACACAAACATGCCTGTCAAGTGTCATTATTTCTCGTAATGTAATTTAAAATGCCTAATCTGTCTGTTACATGATTAGCAGATAAATTATTACCTGGTATGCAATGCATTACCAAATCTGTTTGGGGAACACCTGGGTAGTTATATAAGTCCACGTTATATGAAACTGTTCTGTGCAGTGGTGTACCTTCATTTATTATTGCTTGGCCCATACTGACCCATGGTAACAGCTTGAGAGGAATGTAAATGCTACATCAGCTATAGAAGAATTGTAGTCACTGTTCTGTAAACTGGCACTACTCACCTGTAGAGTATTTATTATTAGGTTTTTCAGGGATATAATCTGCAATGTCAGTAATGGAATATCTTTCTCTCTTCCTCTCTCTCTCCACACCCCTTATCTTACTTTATTTATTACTGTTCATTATTATTATTATGACTTAATATTAACATATTTTGTCAAACAAACTATTTTGGAAAAATGTGGTTGATTATTGTATGTTTTATTATGATTTAATAATAACATACTTTGTTGAATAACTATATTTTTGAAAATGTGGCTGATTATTATTATGGTTCATTATGATTTAATAATAAAATACTTTGTTAAACTAACTATATTTGTGAAAATGTGGCTGATTATTGTTATGTTTTATTATAATGCAATATTAACACATTTGTTAAACTAACTGTGCTGTTGGTCCTGTGGTTTATATCGTTCTGGTATGCTGTTACAATACTGGCTGTTATGTTATTTACTGTTGTGTTACACATACTATATATTGATATGTATTCAGATTAATTAAAATGGTGTTCCATTCTGTTAATACTAACAATAATTTGGTTATTACTAACCTGAACTTACTGCTATACTTCATGCACCACAGCAAGTCAAGGTAGGCCGGTTCCGGCTGATCCCCCTACCTTACCTCAACCGGCTGTGACACCAGGTCCCAGCACATCTGAGACCCAGACCGATGGTGTCCCCTTCACTGCCCCTGCAATACCTGCAACATCAGCCTCAGGGGACAGGGTCCAGCCCCCCTCTGGGATCGATGGAGAAGAGGGGTTTTCACCCAAAAAGAGCTGCTGGTCCTGGTGTGCAGGATTGTGTGTTCAGGCTTGAACCATCACCTGCACCAGACTGAGTGTATGCTGGCCAACCTGGTGGAACAGGCTCACCCTGGTGCCCAACCTCCAGCACTGCTACCCTTGGGACAGTGAAGAGCAGTGCCAACAGTCCCATGGGTGGGGATGTTGCTGCTGCTGTCTAGAGACCTATGGGACTTTGTTTCCACAGCACTCTCCCTATCTTACATGTTCAGCCCCCATGTATCACACCATTACTCCAGTCTGCTGTCTTGTCTGTCTTGTCTGTCTGCCTGCAAATGTATCCTCACCTACCCAACTTACCTCCCGCACATGTACCTATATCCCTTCCCAACATTCCACTCTCACGTTAAAAAAAGGGCATCTGTCCCAAAACAAAATATCGTCCCATACATAACTTTCTATTTCACACACATGTCCACTGGACACACATAATTTGGTCCAATTGGCTTGACAATGCAGTTATGTTGTCCTCACCCCTCTCTGGGGTTGGCAGTCAAAAGCCATGTACAAATTTTGTCAAAGAGTACAGTTGTTACTGTACAAGAAATGGATAGTTATGTTTTTTCCTACACCCTACCTGCCTATTACTATATTTCCCCCTGCATGCACCCCATTTCACCACTATCCTATCTCCCCATTTTTCTTTTCTTTGTATTTTTGTAGCTCGGTGCTGCGTGATGAACCATTCTGTGGAGCTTTGCTTAGCTCAGCTAAATAGAGCTATATTAATTATATGTGTCTTTAAACTTGTAATACACATTTACAAAATAAACATCTATCCCATATTTCCAGCCTAAGACTATCGCACCTGTGGATCACTGCATTAACCTGCCATGCTGCACAACTCTTAATGAAACAGTTGTATTAAAGAAAACATAGTAATTGCCAGTTACACTCATTAAGCATGTCTCAGTGGAGCTGCGTGCTGCACCGCACTACAAACTTGATTAAAATGTAATTCAATAAAAGAGAGTACAAATGGGAGTGTACCTTGGATCCTGGTGCAATAGTACAACACTAGAAAAGCAAACACATAATATTCCATGTAACTGAGCCCTGTGTTAGCAGTTAATTGTGCCTTTCACAAGCAACATGTAAAAAAACACCCGCCAAGGCATTATTGGCAAAATACTTGTTCAACTGAGACCCTGGTGTACACATGCATCCATATAACGCCATGTAGATATTGAGGGATGTAAAAAATGTGTGTCACAACTTGTACAGCATGTATGCAAACATATCTTGCAAATACACCTACTGCAGTAGTGACTTTGTAGCTCAGTCTGTTAATTACCTTACCAGCAGTACATTTTGTGGCACACAGTCCTGGGTTCAAATCCAGTGGTATTTACAACTGAATATACACTATTGTAATAGCAACATTTAATGACTGATTCATGCTCTCTTTTTCCACACAATGCATTCAAATGACATGTCTGCTTTTCACTGATGGAGGTCACAGGCGTCCAAGTAGGTACACACTTCACATATCCTTCTATCAAACCTATATGTGCATAAAGTATCACGTCATGCATTAATATGTATTCACAGACTGTCAACCCAGGTACTGCAGATGAGGGACACTAATATCAGAGTGCACCACACAATCACTCCGAAGTCACTGTGCACATTATCACAGATGCACAGCTACCATACACATTGGAAGTCCCTGCTTGTAACAAGACCTGCCCTCATACACACTGCAAATTACTACCAGACTGTAACACATGGCCTGGCAGTTGCCCATATGGTAAACATATCCTCATATTTAAATGCCATGTTACCCAAGGACACACCAAACATGTGTATTTATTTATTTATATATTTATTGTCATTTGTTAACCGGGTTTGTCCAACTGAGCCAAAGGCCCATTTTCAGTGGAGACCCGAGGAGAAAAGCTCCAATTACAATTACAGACATGCCAAAAGACAGTAATTAATTCAAAGACTAAAAATTACAATACTAATATTGACAAGAAACATTTACATAAAATGAAATCAACAAAATCCAATCTATTAGTGGCAGGATAATCCCTGAGTAGGAATATTTACAAGAGCCTGATTGTATATAAACTGTAAACTGGAGTGTTAGAAGAGCAAGAAAGAAAGGAGGATAAAAAGAGAGAACAAAAAGTAGAATTTAGGAAGAAATCAGTTAGAGATCAGGTCAGAGCTTGGCAAGGGCAGGACTAGGTCTTAAGAAGGTAGTGTTTGAGTTGTAGTTTGAAATGGAACTTATGAGAGATGCTTCTTATTTTAAGTGGAAGGGAGTTCCAGGTGTGAGCTGCAGAGTATTTATACAGGGACTTACCAATATTTCTTGACAGTTTGTAAATGTCAAGAATATGTTCGTCAGATGTACAAAGTTGACGTTGGGGGTTATATAGAGATACAATATTAGAGATGGAGGGACAGGAAGTGAGATTATAAAGAAATGAGTGTGTGATATGCAGTTGAGAAAGAAACAATTGTTTAGGGAATTCAGGACATTGTAATGATTTAAGAGTGAGGCAGTGGTGGGATTTGTAGGGGAGATTAGAGGCAAATCTAGCTATTTTATTGTATGTTTGCTCTAGTTTAGAGAGAAGTGAAGACTGAAGGTTAGTAAAAACTGGGATTGCATACAAAAGGCAGGGTAATAGGAGAGACAAGGCCAGGGAGGGTTTGGTGGAGGGTGAAAGCAGTTTGTGGTTATGGTACAGAAGACCAAGTTTCTGGTGGGGTTTTTTATGCAATGATGGATATGTATGTCAAATTTTAATTCATTATCAGTTATAACACTAAGTAATTTAGTATGGTGTTCTGGTCTGGTAGTGATATTGTTGAGGGAGATAATGGAGAAAGTGGATTTGTGTAGTGCCAGTGTTTTAGGAAGGAGAAGTAGAAGTTTAGTTTCTTTTGGATTTAGAATTAGTTGATTATCAGTGAACCAGGTTTTGATGGATGCAAAAGTGTCTTGGGTAAGAGCAAGGAGTTCTGGGATGCTGTCGGCTGGTAATAAGGGTAGAGTTGTTGGCATATTGTAAGAGTGTGGAGAGTTTGGTAGCAGAGGATAAACTGTTAGTAAAAATATTGAACAAGAGAGGACCCAGTATAGAGCCTTGGGGACACTGGTGTTAACAGGAAGAAACAGGGAGGTGACAGTTTTCCACCATATAGATTGATTTCTATTACATAAGTAGCTAGAAAACCAGCTTAAAGAGAGGGTGGAGAGATGAAGGTCAGACAGTTTAGTTATCAGTTTAGATTGAGATACAGTATCAAATGCTTTGGAGAGGTCAAGGAATAAGCAGGAAACTAGTAGGTTCTTGTCACGGGTTTCTACTACTGTTTGGGTGAATGAGAGTAGAACTGTTGATGTACTGTGGTGGGGTCTTAACCTGTGTTGGGTGGGAATAAGAAGGTTATTATCTAGCAGCAGTAGCAGAATGTGGACGCACTTTTCTACAATTTTGGAAAGGGGGGATTGTATAGCAATGGGATGATAGATGGGTGGGTCAGTGGAGTTTCCTCCATTGTGAAGAGGGATTGTGTAGGAGGATTTCCATACATTTGGGACAAGAGATTCAGTAACAGAACTATTAATAAGGACAGAGACAGGGTAAGCGATAGCAGTGGCAGCAATTTTTAAAAAGTAGGAAGGTAGATTGTCAACAGAGGGAGAGCAGGGCTTAAGTTAATTTAGCTGGGATTTGATGAAGGCAATGGGAACTGGTTGTAGGGAGAATGTATTGGAGGAAGGAGGACTGGTATGTAAAGGTAGAGAGGAGACAGTAGACCTATTTGGAGTTAGTTTTTGGATTGTTTCAATAAAGCAATTATTTAAAAGAGCAGCAGCCTCTGAGGCAGTATTGCCAGGGAATTGATTGGGATAGGAGGATAACCAGGGTGGAGGATTTTATTTATGGTAGACCAAAACTTTTTAAGGTTGTTATGTGGGATACTTTGGTTGGAGGCAAAGAAAGTTGTTTTGTCTCTGATAACTAGTTTTTTTACACCTGTTTCTAAGTTCTTTGTAGCTTTGGAGTAAGGGAGTTTTATTTCTGGCCCAAGTTTTCCAAGCAGCATCCCTCCAATGCCTGACAGAGTGTGTTTGCTTAGTTAACCAAGGAGCACATTTTGATTTTACCCCTGATTTTCCTGGAAGATGCCATGGAGTTTAATACATCTAGAAATAGAGTATTGAAAGAGGTTACAGCATCATTAAGGGGGAGGTTTTTAAGGAAGGACCAGTTTATGCTGAACAAACTGGAGATAAAATTGGATTGAAGTGAGTCAGATGATGACATTCTTTGTAAAGGTGTTCTTTGGGAGGATGTTGAGAGTATCTATGGATATAAATAGGGGAATGGTTAGGGAGAATGCCGGGGTTATGATAGAGACAAGGGTCAGAAGTAAAGATACAGTCTATTATAGATCCTGTAGCAGAGCTTCTGTTAGACCTGGTAGGGGAAAATATTAGTTGGTGGAAGCCATACAGATTGAGACTGTGAGTAGGAGGTGAGGAAGAAAGAGTGGTCCAATCTATATTTACATCACCAAGTATAACGGTTTTGTAAGGAATGTTTAGGGTGAGCCAAGAGAGAAAGTTTTCTAGGATAGGGATGTTGTCCCCAGGGGGGATGTAGATGGATAGAATGGCAGTTTTTTATAGGGGTTAAGGTGACAGTTTACTATTAGTATTTCAGCAGGAGCAAAGCTAGGTATGGAAAGTGAGAGTGGAGAGAGAGTAAGTTGTTTGGAGTAGAGGATAGCAACACCTCCATCTCTTTTATTTGCTCTGTCTGCATGGAAGATATTGTAGCTGGGGGAAGGATTTCTGAGTTAGAGCTGTGAGCTTTTAACGAGGTTTCAGAGAGGAAGCAGAAAAAACACTGAAAACTGAATAAAATAAAAATGGCAGTTCACGGACTCTACTGGCAGCAAATTTAGGTGAAAGAGAAACCCACAATGCTGAAAAATCACACAGACCCTTTATTCTTTAAAATGAGATAGCCTATTGACCTATTCAACCACTGGGAGGAGCTGTTTCTCCAGGTATGGATTTTTTGAATACTCCGCTCTGCCTAGCTACAACAGAACAGCACAATTTAAGAGAACAAATGAGTTCTCTTAATAAAAATGACTTATTACAGTCAGCGGAAAATTCCAACAGGTTAGCAGTGAGACCAGCCATTAATAACAATGCCGGAGGAGTTGGTTTGGCCTCTAGAAATGAAATTCCCCAACTTAATGACTGGATTGATGCTTCCATTTCCTTTTCGTCGAACCAGAGGCAAGCTGAAGTTACAAATGATGGTAAGCTGAAGCAATATGATCAAAAACTACTGAAATGTAAAAAAACTTAAATTAGAAAATGCTTACCTGAGGGAATGCCTTAGACTGAAAATCATTCCCAAAGGTTTACAATTATGGAAGTATCCTACAGGGCTAGTCCCTGATTCACCTTTGCATATAGACTTGCTTAAATTATTTGACAGGTTTGGATTTGAACTGCTAAAGTTATTGATAAAATACAATGATAAAGAAATCAACACTCTAAGCAGTGTGTTGGTTTTGTTAGATAAAAGTATATGTGATGGCATTTCTTTTAATACTTTTAAATATGAATATTCACGTATTTTTAACAGCATTGACCATTACATAGACAACCTTAAAAAGGGAAAGACTAATAAACTAAACAGGGACCTGAATGACTATGCTAATGAGATGGCATACCCAAAACCTCCAGCTTCCCAGTTTAAATGCAAATATTATAAGTTTGTTCAAAGAAACCATCCTTCTGATAACTTAAGGCAAAACACGAAGTGTGCACTGGAAATTGATGTACAAGGAGGTGATCAGTCCCTAAACTCTGACCTAGAATACGTTGGTCCAAGAAGGTCAGAAGGACTTAGGAACAGAAATTACCCCCAATTGAGGCACGGTGCACAAGGTGGGTACCAAGAGATGGGGCAGGCCCAAGAGGAGGAACTGGAGGACATAAATGTAGCACTGGATTTACCCCCCCCCCCCCCCACTGACTTTGGCCCACTTGTTTGCTTCAGGGGGGAGAAGATGATTTTCAAAAATTAGTAAATGATGACTGCACCATTGTATTTAATAATCAGAAAGAATTTGAAGTTTACAATTACTCTGATGTGAACATTGACACAGACATAGCAAACCTATTAGCTAGAGGCATGACGTTCATGCCAACAAGATCTTTTGATTTCAATACAACTATTATAGGCATGAAATTATTATTGAGAAAGGTGAATTTTTCCTTGTTGTATCATGACAATTTGCACAGAACTAGTGACAATACATGGAATATTAGTTCAATTCACAACCCTCCATCCACCCCAAACTCATCTTGTATAAGAAATTATGTGAAATAGATCTTAAAAGTTTGCAGAAACACAAGAATACACATCGTGTGAATAATTTAAATGAAAGTGAGTTAACTGTTTCAGAGTTCCTGCAAAGATTAAAAATAAGGGTTATGAAACTCGATGAGGGGGGAGGGGTGGTTATCATGGGAGTGGAGATGTACCAAAGAAAAATGCAGGAGGTTTTGAGTACTGACACATATAAAAAAGCTTCATTGAATGAATTGAATGGAGCATACAGGAGGATTCATTTACAGTTAAGTAACATTTTCATGGAAAGGAGAATAGACATTCACCTTTACAACTACTTGAACATTATTACACCTATAGTACCTGTGTTCTTTGGCATCTGTAAAATTCACAAGAGTCTGTCCAACCCTCCCATGAGACCACTTGTGAACGGTAGGGATTCCATCACTTCATCCTGTGCCCAGTGTCTGGACTATGAACTTAAGAAAATTATAGAGAAGGAACCACAGATTTGTAAGGATTCATTGAGTTTCCTAGCACAGGTGAATGAAATTGTCTATGACGTCAGTGACACTTTGGCGACCGTTGACATCAAAGACCTTTATACCGTCATTCCCCAAGACATTGGCTTGGAATGGGTGAACGAGATGCTCTTAGAACATGAGATAACCATGACACTACTACTTTAATCTCCAAACTTTTGGAACTGGTCCTCAGTAATAATTTTATTACTTTTGACAACAATTATTACTTACAGAGCAGAGGGGTGGCCATGGGCTCACCATGTGGCAGGACTTTCACCAGTGTTGTAATGGCATACTAGGAGAAGAAGTATGTGTTCCAGTCAGGTCATTTCCCAAATATTAGGTTATATCTCCAATTCCAGGATGATATATGCCTAATTTGGAAGGGTTCTAGTAGGGAATTGGAGAATTTTTTGACTTATAAATGAAACTACCATTTTCCTTCAATTCACATGGAAGTACAGCACTCAATCCATTGACTACTTGGATATTTCATTAAGTAAAGACCTTTCCAGTAATAGATATGTGGCCAGAATCTTTAGGAAGGAAACTTATTCCAATTCCTTCCTTCATTTTAGTAGCTCACACCCATTCCATCAAAAGAGGTTGGTTGTCAAGGAGCAACTAGTTCGAGATGCCCGGATGACCACCTCTTTTGAAGACTTTCTTGACGAGTGTGATTTTCTATTCTCCATGTTCCTCAGAAGAGCAAATCCAGTGAAATTAATCAAGGAATTAATGGAATAAGTTAAAACCAAAAGATTAAATGGTCATTTTAAGCCAATACTAGACAAACAACATACATCTGTAGATCGAATAGACCCTCATATAGAAGTAGTTCTCAATGAGTCTAGTTCTCAGAATTTTAGTCCTAATGAAACAAAAGAAGTTTCATCAGATTTTACTAAAGCACTTGTCATTACTTATAGTAAGGAAGCCCAAGCTTTAAGATTAATCTTTGAAAAAAACTGGCCCATATTATTGGAAGATTCCTATATGAGGCAATATGTGGGGTATAAATCCATGATCATATATAGGAAGGGGCCTAATTTTAAAGACCTACTTAAAATAAAGCAGAGAGCTGAGTTATGAGGGGGGGCAAGGAATGACCAAATGTGGGGCATGTTCCTGGTGCCACAAGGTTCAAGTGGCTAACAGTTTCATAGTGAGAGACACAGCATATTACGTGAACAGTAAATACAACTGTTGTTCCAAAGCAGTAGTTTATTTGGCATCCTGCTCTTCCTGCCAGTGTTTCTATGTTGGGAAAATGGAAATGAAACTCTGGCAGAGAATTTATAAGCACGAATATGCTGCAAAGAGACAAAATCAGAACAATGCCTTGGCTAAACACATCAAGTGTAATAGTGAACACAAGTTTAGCTTCATAGCTATAGATTCAGTATTTATACAGGATAACAAGCCATGGGGGCTACATTTAGAGATAAAAGAGCTCAGGTGACAAATCCACTTACAGGCGGATAGTTGGCCAGGTCTGAATGAGCGTAGCTCAATAGCCCCTGTGTTAAAGTTAAAAGCTCTTGAAAGGAACAAAGTAAAGGTAGTATTAGCTAGTTAAAACTTATTTAAAAATATACATTTTATTTTACACAAAGTTTTTTATTTGATGCAAGTTTATTTTACATATTTTCAAATATTTATTATTAACCCATTGTATTTGCATATATTTATAAATGCTCAAATGGCTTAGTGGTAACTTGCTATGGCAATTGTGTGCAAGACCCTGGGTTCGAAAATTGCAAGACAGGTGTAGTTAGTCATTTTTAACCTATGTACTCATGAGATGTTAAGCTATTGGAATTACATGCAGTTTTTAACACCAAAACTCATTTTATAAAATTTTTATTAGAAAAAAGTTTTTAGCATTGGTTTTAGAGTATTTATATAAGATGTTAAATGAAATTGACTTTATAGTTACTCATAGTCTATTTATAAATTCAATAATTATAAGTAGTAGTAGGCAGATGCAGTTAGAATGAATAGGTGTTTGTGTTTTTATGTATATGTGATGGATTTTTAGGTTCTATTAATATTAATGAGTTGTTTAACCAATCAACACTAAAGGAAGTTTATAAAGGAAGTGAATGTGAAACTAACAGTTGTCTGATGAAGTTTAACACTTTGTTTTAACAAAAGCGCTAACAGGATATCTCATTTTGAAGAATAAAGGATTTGTGTGATTTTCCAGCATCATTGGTTTCTCTTTCACCTAAATTTGCTGCCAGTAGAGTCAGTGAACTACATTTTTATTTTATTCAGGTTTCTGAGAGGGTTAAGATGTGGGGGGAGTTGAGGTCAATCCATGAGTACAAGTCTGTAGTTTTGTTAACAATGTTTTGGATATTTAGAGAGAAAATAGTTAGGGATTTAAGAGATAGACTGTGGATATGGGGCATTGTTGAGGGGGTTGAGGTGGGGGATGTTTGCTTGTAAGAGGTGGTGATGGGTGGTCCAGGGTTGGGGTGGATGTCACTATCCAGGACTAGTGTATCAATGAAATCAGTCAGTAAGGAGAGTAGGCCATGTGTACATGGAGTTATAGGTTTTGTAAATGTGGAAGGGGAAACATTAGGATACATCTTAATTGAATAACAAATGGTAGAAGAGATAGGAAATAGGTGAGGAGAGATTAGAATTGTGTGAGGGTAGCTATATTGGTGCTGGTTGTTTGAGAGAATTGGTGTTGATGCTATGTAATACAGAGGTATATGGTATGAAGTAGATAGCACTAGCAGGAGGAGAAAGGGGATAGGTAGGTGGTAAGGTGACATAGTAGAGAAGAGTTGGGTGAATGTTAGTAAAAGCAGTAAGGTGTAGGAGGCTAAAAGAGAGATAGGTGATTGATAGAGAAGGGGACAATGCAGATTGCAGAGGAAGAGATTAGGGGAGGGTATATGAAATGAAGTATGGCAGGAGGGGATTAAGGTATATGAGAGGGAGATGGGAAAAGAGAATTGGGAGGGTGAGGGGATTGGTCTGAAATGAAGGGGGTGGAAAGTAGAAAAGTATTAAGGAAATGAAAGTGGGGTGGGTGGGAGTAGGGGTGGGGTAGGGTAGGGGAGCGGAGTGAGCCAGAGAGTAGTGAGGGTGAAGGGAGCGGGTCAACCCAGCAAGGAGAAAGCACAAGAGGAAGGAAAAAGAAAAACAATCAGTAAGGTAATTTGAGTAAGCAGGTAACTCATGGGAGTCCTATGCTGTCAGAAAAGGGAGAGACAATCAGGTAGTACCATAAGTAGTGAAGAATAAGTATTGAGGGGGAGGGACTGAAGGCGATGACTCTATTGAGGGGGGCTAAATACCTTAATGTAAAACAGATAAGTTAAGCAAAATGTATCAACAGTGAAACAGATGAAAGGGGTGGGGGTGGGCTAAGAGGAAGAAGGTTTGCAGCTGCTTCCCCTGGGGAATGCACTCCAGTTGATTGTAACAGATTTTAACAAGGCATAACAGTAGTCACAAATGCAGACACCTAAACTACACAAGTGGCATTGCAAGGTTCTCAGAGTTAAAGCTGAGGCTGCAGTCTATTTTTTATGATTGCTGGTTAGAGTTTCCTTTGCTTTTAGCTGGAGTGAGAGGATTCCTTGCTGACACAAGTGGGGGGGGCAAAGTGTTCAGGTGCTCAGTGGCTACTACACAAGTGGCAACAGCAAGGTTCTTGGAGTTAAAGCTGGGGTTGCAGTCTATTTTTTGATGATTGCTGGTTAGAGTTTCCTTTGCTTTTAGTGAGAGGATTCCTTGTTTGCACAAGTGGGGGGGGGGGGCAAAGCAATCAGGTGCTCGGTGGCTCTAAAAGTTGCAAAGAAGACAAAAGGAAAGAATATAAGGCTAAAAGCAATAAAATAAGGACATCAAAATAAGCACAAACATCATAAATATTGTACAAAAAGCAGATCAAGTGAACATAGCCTGTTAGAAGTCACCAAAACAAATATATTGAGACTCTACAACCAATATTATTTGGCAGCAGTCAGTGTAACTAGTTAGAATATCCTATTACCAGACAATATTGCACCAAGGAGCAGTTTCACCAGTTTACCATAAATACCATTCTGCACTTTACAATGTATGTTTAACTTACAGAAACAGAGTATTCAGGAGCAGCAGTCAGTGTAACTATGTAGAATATACTATTACCAGACAATATTGCAACAATGTAGCAGTTTCACCAGTTTACCATAAATATCATTCAGCACTTAAAAAAGAAAGAGTATTTCTACCTTAGCACTATCATTTAGAGGAGCCCTGAATTAGGTTTAGTGAAATTGGGAGCAAGCAAAACAAAAACATAAGCTTCTAATATGCAAATATAAACTATGCCAGCAAAATAAAAAATAACTGGAAAGTTGCCTTAGAGATAAATTACTGTAATACTCTATGCAGGGACAGTGAGTTTACAATGTGGAAGACAACATTGAGAACAAGAAAAAAAACACTATCACTTATTAGAGATGCTACAACTAGAGGGCTTTCAGCTAAAAAAGTAGAGCAAATATGATGTCCAGGGTTTTTAAAACCTTTGGTGTGTTGTACTTGAGCAATCACTTGGGAGGAGGGGGAAGGGAGGGAACCATCAATTGGCATAAAGTAGCAGAGGAGAATCCAAGGCACTCTGCTAACCTAGCTAATTAGCAAAGGACAACCAAGAAAATAAGGTAAACATACAGACACCATTGTTTAGGGACTGGAAGGTTTCTCTAAGAAAAACTATGAGTAAGAGTACACCACAGGTAGAAGTTGTATGCTGCTTACTAGTCTGCAATATCAGATTTTATTCTCTTTTATATTTGTATTTTCCTTTGCTCATTGTTTTCTGCACACTATGTAGCTAAAGATAAAAGCAGCTGGTGACGTTGCACCTTTGTTTGGTTTTTAATTAGTGAAGAATAAGTACTGAGGGGGAGGGACTGAAGGCTATGACTCTATTGAGCGGGGCTAAATACTTTAACATAAAACAGATAAGGTAAGCAAAATATATCAACAGTGAAACAGATGAAAGGGATGGGGGTGGGCTAAGAGGAAGAAGGTATGCAGCTGTCACCCCTGGGTTATGCTCTATAGCTGATTGTAACAGAATATAACAAGGCATAACAGTAGTCACAAAAGCAGACACCTACACTACACAAGTGGCAACAAGGTTTCCGGAGTTAAAGCTGGGGCTGCAGTCTATTTTTTGATGATTACTGGTTAGAGTTTCCTTTGCTTTTAGCTGGAGTGAGAGGATTCCTTGCTCAGACAAGTGGGGGGGGGCCCAAAAGCAATCAGGTGCTCAGTGGCTACTACACAAGTGGCAACAGCAAGGTTCCCGGAGTTAATGCTGGGGCTGCAGTCTATTTTTTGATGATTTCTGGTTAGAGTTTCCTTTACTTTTAGTTGAAGTGAGAGGATTTCTTGCTCACACAAGTGGGGGGAGACCCAAAGTGATCAGGTGATCAGTGGCTTAGAGTGTGAGTGCTAGAGTGTTGCCTATTACTCTTTTAGTCATACCATTGCCTGACATTTTTACTTTAAACACGTCTTATTTGGTGTGGAAAGGGTATCCTCAATCTGGCTCTGCTCAGACTCTCTGCCTATGTGTATTGCCTGCAGCAGCCCCTGCAGCCTGTAGCATACACATCTTTATGGTAAGGTTTCTGCTACATACCTACCCTCTGCGATGATGTAGTCTTCTCAACCCAGTAATGCCCAGCATGACATATCAGAAAGGGTCTGTAATCTACATGAAGGCCTTATATATTGAACAGTGTTTGCATGTCATTGGCTGATGATAGTGCAAATCAGCTTGCAAATTAGCTGTGTTAGCTCCAAATAGCATTTCAGACCCACAGATTGGTATAGAGGCAATTACCTTCTGATGAGAAACATGTTTAAAAGGCAAGCATCTGGCTATGGAGAACCAGTCTGTATGACATTTACCACACACTGAGCGCAACTTTCAAAAAACTTCAGTATCAGCACATTTCAACATGGGAGTACAGTACTCCATCAGGATGCAGATGTGCGAATAGATGTACAGGGAATAGGGATTACAGCATTAAGCCTGTGGTAGACCTGTGATAATGACAGGTCATTGATCTCCTGCTGTCTTACTAGGGTTACCACCTGTCCCACTTTGTGAGGGACAGTCTGTCTTTGGCCAGTTGTCTTCTGTGAACAACGCTAGAAAATGGCAAATGTCCTGAGATTTTAGGACACACAATATTTCATAAGTTCCTGTAATAGTTTCATAAAACAGTTACCTGGTATCTGAAACACATAAATGTTATATGAAATAACATAAGCAACTCATATTCTACAAGTATAAGCTTTTATATTGGTACACAAATAGTGAAGCTCAGTCCTTTGCAGTGGCCATGGGTTTGCTTTGTCCTGCAGAATCTAACATCTCTTCAAAACAGGTCTGCCTATGGCCATTTGAAAAGGTGACAGCCCTATGTCTTACACCTACACAGGACGTACAACACATTAAGGGTGCATTGTCTGTTGTCAATGTGGCACACTGGTCTTGTCGGACTGTCCCTTTACAGTGGTTGTAATGGCACATTGCTAAATGTGTGGCACTGTTCCTATGACTTATTATTGGGGGGTTACCCATAGGGGACACACCACAGTAGACCCCAGTGTTGCATATATGATCATACAGCAGTATCTGTCATGGCACACATGGGAATACCTGACTATTGCTACTGTCTCATTTGTATCCACACATTTAGCATGTTTGTACACTGGAGTATGACATGTGTGAGCAAGCAGTAGATAGTGCCAGCCAAATTGTCCTTGCAGTCTCTCTACATAGTGTACTTCCACGTATGTGATCCTGTAATGTATTCTTCTTTTGTTGTCTTTCAGGACTCATGTACTGGAAACATCACACACTCTTTTCTGAAGCAGAAAATGGCATTATAGTGGAAGGACTGCAGCAACATCATGACATCCTACTGTCCAGGGGAGGCATAATAGGGAACAGTGGGCTGCATTGTGGGAAAACCTTGTCCGTGATGTAAATGGCATGGGTCATCAGGGTAGGACGTATGAGCAGGTTTGACACCAGGCGATGGACATGATCAATACAGCATGACGAAGTGTAGCAGATATAGCCAGATATAATGTTATCACCGGTGGAGAGCCTGCAGTAGAATAACTTCTCTCAGCCACTGTGGAATTCCTGGTGAACCTCGGCACACATGACAGCTCCCAGGCATCCATCACACCCTACATCATGGAGGTGGGTGCCAAAGTTTCCCCAGCGGAGGAGCATGCAGATAGGCTTACTGTGATCATCATTGTAATACTGTAGGAGTCAGTGTGCCAGGCAGGACATACATTTACGTGGGTGTCAGGTCTTTGTCCTTGGGGGTGTTTCCCCAGCTGTAGTTTCATACTCAGAATGTGACCAATGCTACAAGTAACACAGTAGCTATTGTAAGTGTGGGAGATATAGATGTATTCCCTTGTTGTGCTGCACCATGCATTGGTACTGACATCACCTCACCCTCAACTTTTCACAGGTCCATCAGGTATTGGCCCAGGCTGTGGTCCTGCTCCTGGTAAGCATGAAAATCTTGTGTTAAGGAACATTTCTATAGTAGTAAAGTTAAGGGCCAGAACAATGTCCTACTTAAACATAATGTTGTATGTAAACAGGGTAGAATTTTTGTGTTTCCCAATCTGGGACAGGTACATAAGGATCTTCGAGGGGGTAATCACAGTAGTGTAGTAGAACAAATAGATACACTTTGGCAGTGACATTTAAGAAAAGATGTTTCCCTGGTTTAAATGAGGCATTTACTCTAGAATGTCTTTTAGAAAACAAAAGGTTGAAAGGACATTAAATTAGGCAGTGAAATGTGTATATTAGTATCTCAGTTAAGATACATGTACTGGGTTTTTATGTGTCCTTTTATCAAGTATAGTGTCATATTGCTTAATTACGAGGTAAATTTTGCTGGTCATGTTTTACTTGATTTACGTGATCTGATTGTTATAAAGGTCCTGACTTAAATGTGTATTTTAGTCTGAGGAAGTCTAATATAGACAAAAGCAGAGAAGCAAATATTTGACCAATAATCCACTTGTGGGTTATTGCTATTATGAGTATTGTTGGGCTTTTTGTACACAATACTGCAAGTATTAATGTTTCACTTTTTTCTTTCTTATCACAGGTGACCATGGGGGTTGGTGTCTATCCCCTACACAACCTGGTGTCACTGTCTCCTCAGACTCTGATGATGATGGTGGTCACAGTGTGGAATAGGTGGGGGTGTTGGGGGCTGAATCTGTCCCAGAGGTTGATATCCTTCTTCTGCCTCCATTGTCACCACACACAGTCAGTATGCCCACACATACCCAGTCCCAAGAGGCCATAGATATTGGACAGAGGATGGGGACATTGAACAGGAAAGTGTGACAACTATGGCTCCAGTGAGTATAGATACTGGCCATAGCCAGAGAGCTGGTGAGGTCCCACACAGGTGGATTGACACAGGTGCTCATAGGAGGTTTGCTGTCTCTCTACCACCTGTTGCAGGTGTCGCATCACAGGTCCTTCGGTGCATGTTTTGGCCTGGCCTGGAAGCACAGGTACATTCTGAAGGGAAAACCAGATGTATGCTTAGGGTTATGGATGCAGCACAGTCTGACATCTGTAACTGCCTCTACTGCATTGAGGACACCCTGGATCAGTTCACTGATGCAATGGACAGAATGTGGACTGAGACAGTTTCTGTCTTGGACTGCACATTGTCTGTGCTGTAATGTGTGGTTGGATTTGAGTGTCGGACTCGGGGACATAGGTCAGCGACCTCATCTGTTGAGAGTCCACATGGCCATGCACAATCACGCTCCCATAGTGGCAGTATATCCAGAACTACAAAGGGGTGTGTGCTTCCCACACCACAAAGTGGCAGACCAGGAGATCATTGCCCTGGGTGGTCTGATTGGGAACAAAGTCCCAACAGACAGCAGTCACCATCAGATACTAGCACCACATCTGACCTTGGGCCTGGAGTTGCCAATGCAACTCCTGGCAGAGCCAGTTCCCATGCTCAGTGCCAGAGACAGTGAACTGTCAACTCTACCATGCATATTCCAAAGCTGTCCAGCATACAAACATGTGGGTCTAGCACTGAGCTTGACTGTGTATATGCAGACACTCACACACCACTGTCAACTGCAGGTCACCTACAGACCCATATGGCTTCTTTCCATGGTCCATCATACCTGCTTTCCTTCCTGACACACATATACTGTCAACCTATTGGGTCAGCCTAGGCCTCCTGTTCATAGATTCATAGGTAGGTGCTAGGCTATCTGCCCGAAGACATTTATAAGCCTAGCCAGAATGTGTTGGCTTTCTCCGCTCCCTTAGATTAGTTCCCTGTGCCTCTGTCCAGCAGAGCCACTGAAGTGATCCCCGGGGTAAACTTTCTGTTTCCCATCCACTCTTCAAGGTTTCTCTTGAAGAGTGTTAGCAAGGAACTCTGCCTAATGTAGATTGGAATCTTGTTCCAAAGCATGGGAAGTCTCTGGGACAGGAATCTATCCCTCCAGCACGTCCTATTTATTGTTGTGGTGAGGTTTAGATCTCTAGAGCGCGTGGCTCGAGGGGATATGGTTTTCTTCAGGTGGAGCATGTCCATCAGTTCTGGGTTGGACATGGCCTTGTATGTCAGGCCTTGTATCCCCACACAACACCATGTGCAAGTGATGATATTTCTGCCACAACCCTGACATCCTCACCATTGATGCAGGGAAATAAGGCTGTGTCTGATGCACAGGGTGACTACATTAGTTTACATGTACCAAAATCCAAAGGTTCGCTGGAGTACCAAATGAGGGCCCGAGTCCGAAATAAAACCAAAGAATAGTTTATTGCCACAAATCAAACAGGAAAACATGCTGAAGCACAATATACATTAACGCTAACAATTAAAAATACGTTTTCGTACACCTTCATCAGATGCAAATACCCCATAATGATTAGACTAAGTACTTATATGTGTGGCTATTAAAACTTAAACCAATCATTCTTAAAGCTTATAACCAATGAAATTCATGCTTTAAGAGAACATTAATATTCATTAAAATCTTTTTAACATACACATAAAAAACTTAAAAAATGTTTAATAGATGTTTAATTTACGTACACTGTATAGTATTTCATGACAAAACATTAAAAACAATAAATAATGAATGTTTCCATATATAGAAAAGTTTAAAAGTGTTTGAAATAATGAATGAATGAATGTTGTTAGCTTTTAAAACTTTGAACACATAAAAGGTACAAGAGTGCCATCTTGTGGCTTTGTGAAAAATTACAATTTAGCAGCTCTTAGCTTAAGGACTGGAAGAATGGAAAGCATGTCATTCAAAACAGGACTTCTTGTGGCTTCTAAAATAATCTGCCAAAATAACTCCCGATATTCCAGCTTGGCCTCCCACATTCCCCCTCTGATCTCTTTGGGCACAACCTCCAATCCATTTGGTACTCTAGCAAACCTTTGGATTTTGGTTTTGGTCGTTCTGGATGTTCATTTTCATCTCATTTTTGTGGTTAGTTTACATGTCCCTGTGTAATGCAGTGTTGTTTTGCCATGCTGCTTGTAAAGGTTAATGACAGATACTGTGTGCTGGCATTTGTCATGAGTATACCACATACTTCTGTGTACCTTATGTTGTATGATGTTGTACTGCCTGTATAGTTACACAGTGAGAGCTATGTCACTGACCTGTATATGTTTTTATTTCAAGATTCTGATTGGGGTAACCTATCAATACACAGTAACAATAAAGTAGCATAGGATGGCATGTCAGCACATGCACATCAGAAGTATGTCTTCAGCAAGGTAGAGCACTGTATGTGCATGGCACCATAGGTTCATATGTGTATAACAGGCTATCAAGGACAATGGCAGTATTGAGCATATCCATGCATCCCTAATCTGTACACAGGTCTGCTACCCTTGATGAGTGTCACCAGGGTTTTGGAAACTCACTCATCTACAAGCTGTGGAGACGGGGATGACCCATATACAAGTATCCTATGTCCAGTACAGACAGTCTCCTGACAACTGGTATGATTGCTGTGTTCTGTATCCCATGTTGTAAAATGCACTTGCCGTGTCACAACAGATTTGTGCTACACATGCTTGGGGGCCTGTTTCATGTATGGTGTACTGTCTGTATTACATTCCTGTCTCTGCAGCATGTACTATGTATACCACAGTGATGTCGTATGCGTCTGGAACAGATGAGACATGTGTTAGTCCTGTCATGGATACACGGGAGGTACACAGTGGGATCCAACACCCCCCTATATGGATCCATACACATCCACTCCAAAGCAGTTAGAAGACACACTACACATGTACGGTTGTGACACAGACTCCATAGGACATGTTATCTATGCTGTGTTTTGCTCTATCAGGGAACTTGTATGGCTGCTACAGTCATATGATATGCCTGTGTTGTTAAATAGCAAGGGTGCCATTGCACACAGTGAGGCTGCTATCCCAGCTATCTGGAATTTTGTAAATAATCATATTTCATTTTTGAATATTAATATGATCCAGACGCTTGTCTTACAAATGTAAGAGAGCTATATGTTACGTGGATATTAAACTACTTAGGTTCATAGGTTAGTACTAGGCTAACTGCCCTTGCGGGCCATTTTAAGCCTAGCCAATTATCCCCTGTGAGATTCAAACCCTGTATCTTGTGTTTGCAAGACAAACACCTTAACCATTAGGCCATCCTCCCAACCCAACTGGTGCAGAAGTGTATGTTGAACTGTATGTTATGTACTGAGCTTCAAGAATGTAACCACACTGTACTCTGCTGGAAAAGAGCAGAAATGTGTATAAACTATATACCTGTGCAGATGTGCGTTTTAATGGTAGAAGTTGGAACATACTGAGTTAACTTGCAAAACTTCAAGAAAATAAGTTAAAAGTGTTTTATGATGTGCTATAAAAGTTAGTTTCAAGGCAGCAAGGAGCCAGGATGTCTAGAGCTAGGAATTTCTTCCTATTGTCTTGAAACAGAAATAATTACTAAGTTTAAAATGTAAAAGTGTTTAACTGTTTTACAACTTCCAGTCCTAGGCAAACGTCTGAGAGATATGTACTTCTCACACACAGATGCTAAAAATGCTGTTGGTATCTGTTAGCCTGGGAACTGAAGACAGGTGACAAATAGTGATGTCATCCAGCTGACCCAGCAGTAATGTTTTGATATTAATTTGGGAACTCTCTCAGAGACTGTGCATTTTGTATTTGTCTTTGGACCTGGAAACATCCATCTTCAGCACTTCTCCCTTGCTAATAGCAAGTAACTAGGGAAACATATCTTTTCAATATAGACAGGAATATAGTAAAGATTAGTTTAGATGTTTTCTATATGTATTTGAGACTGCAATGCTGTTTTAAAATATCCTGTGATTCTGAACTCTGTAGTCACTGTTGAGTTATTGAGTATTGTCTTGTTCTTTTATTATTTATTATTAAATATATTTAAACCTTTTAATTGTGGCTGGTTTCTTTAGAGATATTTAAGCTCTTAAAGTACTTACATATGTATTTCGTGACACTGTATGGGCCACTCCTAAATACCCTTGAAGGTCTTGGTCATATTTACCATTTGGATAATAGTAACATTTACACAGTAGAATTGGACACCCTTTGGGAAGGGCCTTATTGTAGCTGAAAAGTATTGGTTGGTAGCAGCTGGTACTACCTTATAGTCTGTGCAGAAGGGGGAATAGCTAGTGAACCTGTGCCTGCCTTCCTTATGAGTGTCTGTGTGTTTGTATATAAATCAAATCTCAAAGAGTGTGTGTGTGTGTGTGTGTGTGTGTGTGTGTGTGTGTGTGTGTGTGTGTGTGTGTGTGTGTGTGAGCTACTTGGGCAGAGACACAAAGCACTGGTTGGACAGAGAGGGTGCTGGAGGTTTTGGCTTGACCACTTGACTGAGATCTTAACCTTATAGCTGTGCCAGAGGGGAGTCTTTTGGGGGATCTGGAGAAAGAGGGAGAAACCAGCCCCAGACTGACTGATTGTTGTGTGATTTTAATGGAAATTGTACTTTACTGTGTGTGTACTTATCTTCCTCCTTATGTGTACATCCTTCACTGGGGCTAGTGGTGAGGATTGAGGCTCCTTGATTACTGGGCGAGTGCAGGGGTGTCACACATACAATGGTACCTGTGATGACTGCCAGATTCAGTATAGCAATGACAGTCTAGGATTCACATCCAATCAGTAAAGCAGTGACAGTCTGGGATTTACATCCAAATCCTGTCAGAGTAGGTCATACAACAGTGAATGCACCACTACCTCTTACTGACCAGTGAGAGTCAAAGGCTACATTAATCTCTGTGTCCATAACCCCATGTGTAATGGCTGAACTGTGTGCAGTGTGTGGACACTACATTATTTAGCAGGGGTGGATGATTTCCCACAGGGTAGTATTGTGCAGTCGTTGGCAGTTACTCTTTGACAGTGGCTCAAAGTACACCTGACTATGTCTTATGCCATCTGGTGGTTCTGTGTGGGAATTTGTGATAGCTTCCAATATGCAATTACCTGCTACTGTCCTCAGTCACTGACTGTGACTGCAGAGAGGGAATAGGTAGATGGACTATGACAATGATGGAAGACAGTAAACCCACTGGTGACAGGCGTCATTGCAGAGCAGGTCTCATAGGTTCATAGGTTCATAGGTTTGTACTAGGCTATCAGCCCTAGGGCCTATACAAGCCTAGCCATAACAATTCCCTGGATATTTCTTCCCACAATATTTACTTTCCTGGACCCCTGTCTAGCAGGGCGACTGACATGATCCCCGGGGTGAATTTCCTATCTCCCATCCAGTCATCAAGGTTCCTTTTGAAGTGCGTCAAGGAGGCACTCTGCTTGACATGTATGGGCAGTCTATTCCAGAGTATGGGGAGTCTCTGGGTCAGGAACCTATCCCTCCAGCATCTTTTGTTCATTGTGATGACAAGATTTAGATCCCTGGAGCATGTGGCTCTGAGGGATTGGGATTTCTTTAAGTGTAGCATGTCCAACAGCTCAGGGTTTGACATGGTCTTGTATGTTAAGCAGAGATTGCCTCTAAGTAGACGATATGCCACAGAGTATAGCTGGAGTTTTTTTAGACGGTCAGTATAGGGCATCTGCTTTAGGCCTGTGATTCCTTTAGTGAGGTATTTCTTCGACTTTTCCAGCTGTTGCAGATGTCTTGTGAGGTACATACCAAATGGGGCATTGTGCTCTATAATGCGTCTAATGAGGGATGAGTAAAGTGGGACAATGACCTCCTTTTTTCTGGATGAAAAGCCCTTAGTGATGAGGTGTGCCACATAGAAGGATTTTCTGACTGTTGTGGTGATATCACTTTAAAACATAATAAACCAAATAACTGATAAAAATAAAAATAATAAACTCGGTGATAAACCAAACTGTGCTTTAATGCAGAAATTCAGTAAAAATCCAGTAAGCGCTTACTGGATTTTTACTGAATTTCTGCATTAAAGCACAGTTTGGTTTATCACTGAGTTTATTATTTTTATTTTTGTTGTGGTGATATGGTTATCAAAGGTGAGACCACTGTCCACCTGTGTCCCTAAGTCTCTCATCACACTTTCGGTGTTTAGTGTACTGCCACCTATGTGGTAATTCATGGGTACATGTTTTTTTTCCAGAGGGGATAACTATACATTTCTTGGCATTAAGATTGAGCCCATGGCTCTGGCACCAAGCATCTGTTTCTGTAAGGCCCTTTTGTAGAATATCCACATCATTTGGGGATACAATAATGGCTCCCAGTTTGCAGTCTTTTGTGAATTTTGTTAGCCAGAGTCCCTTAGTGTTGGCCTGTACTTCAGAGAAGTAGATGCCAAACAAGAGCGGTCCCAGGACTGAACCCTGCGGTGCTCCACTTGTCACTTGTCTGGAGCTGGATTTGGCATCGGCTACTTTTACAGTCTGGGTTCTGTCAGTAAGCCAGTTGGCAACCCATCGAGTGACATCGGGATTAATGCCCAGCTTAGTAAGTTTATCTATGATTCCAGAGTGGGGGATGGTGTTGAAGGCCTTGGTGAGGTCAAGATACGCTGAGTGGACCACCTTACCCTTGTCCACAGCTCTGGAGACTGATTCGAAGAAGTCAATCAGGTTCAGGAGACAAGATCGGCCCTTCACTAACCCAAACTGGGTGGGGTCCAGTGTTTGAAGGTTGCCAATGTCTTTGTTTATAAGTTCCATGATAATGCGTTCCATGCCCTTGCAGATCAGGCTCATCAGACTGATGGGACAGTAGTTCCCGGGATCCAAGGTGGATCCCCCCTTGTGGAGTGGGATAACTGTAGTTGTGCGCCACTCAGTGGGCATGAAGCCTGAGATGAGGATATAATTAAACATGACATTTAGGTGAGGTGCCAGTTCATTTTGCAGTTCATGTAGTACACAGCCTGGGATGTCATCTGGTGCTATGGATGCTGTATTCTTAGCTTTGGAGAGTGCGGTTTCTACCTGTGTGGCCGTGATTACCGGAATTTGGCAATCGTTTGGTATTGAAATGGGCCCTTTAGGGGGTGAGAGGGGGGTGAAGTTTGCACTAAATCGATCTACCAGGATATTGGCAATATCCTTGGGATCAGTATATTTAATGCCATTTTGTTGTAGCTCAGAGCATATCTGAGCATTGCCGTTTAGATTATTGACATAACTATAGAATGCCTTGTGGTTGTCTTTGGAATGTTTGGCAATTTTATTTTTGTAACTAGCTTTGGAGGATTTTATGAGGGATCTCAGCTTCTTACTGAGGCTGGTAAGGGAATTTTTTACATCCTGGGATTTTCCTCTTTTTTGGAACAGTTTCTTTCTTATGTTGTATAGTTTGTTTATGGCAGGGGACCACTAGATTGGCTTCCTTTTTTTGGAAGAGAGCGTCTTGGTTCTATTTGGGATGGCACGATTCATGCACGAGTGGATGTGCTCATACAGTGCCTTAGTGTAGGATTCAGCAGTCGAACTTTCAGCTCCCATCTGCATGGGTGTCATGAAGTTTGTCACTTCTGACTTGAGTAGCATGAAGTTGGCTTTGGAGAAGTTTTTTACGGAGGTTTCCTTACTGGAGGGTGGGGTGGAATGTGGATGTCAAGGGTGATTTGCTTATGGTCAGACCTGACCAATGAGGGGGTGACCACTGGTGTGGAGCATCTATCTCCCATGTTGGTAATGACCAAGTCTAGGATACTGGAGCCCCTGGTGGGACAATGGATTAGTTGATCCAGGGCATTGGAATTTATGAATTCCAAGAACCGTTGGGAAAAGGTGTTGGTACCGGAGTACTTTTCCCAGTTAATGGCAGGGTAGTTGAAATCACCCAGTATTAGGGTGTTTGGTTGTATCTTAATATTGTCCAGTATGTTTAGAAAGGTGCAATGAGAATCTTGGGGCATGGTGGGGGATCTGTAGCAAGCTACAATTTGGATTTCAGTCTTACCTAGTGTTAGTTGCACCTGGAGAATTTCAGATGCATTGTGTTGGGCAACTAGCCTGGAGGTGTGAATATCCTTGGGTGAATATGGACACTCCTCCACCTTTAGTGTTTTGGTCTTGGTTTGGTGGCCGAAAAGTGTGGTAAGAGTTGTAGCCTGGTATTTCTGGGGTGCTCTCTGGAGCCTTGAACCAGGTCTCAGTTATTGCACAGATATTGATGTTCTCCATTTTTAGGAGTGCCTCAAGAGAGTGCATTTTGAGGTTTAGACTTCTGGCATTGAGTAGCATTACCTTCAGATTTTGCATGCTTGTATCTGTTACGGTGGTGTATTTGTCCTTTGAACCTTGCCTAAAAAAGGCACTATAGGGGTGGCGAGAGCTTTAGCCAGTAACCTGAATCCCAGGGGTGACAGGTGCAGACCATCTCTGGCAAAGCATTGTGGTTTGTTGATCATGTTGTCCCAGGCAGACAGATACTGGATCCCCTTTGAATGACACCAGAAGCTTAGCCAATTGTTGAAGTCAATCATTTTGTCCTTATACTGTGGTATCATTCTGGGCAAAGGCAGGATGCTACTCAGGGCTAGGGTCATACCTGCCTGGGCCACATGATCTGAGAGCTCTTCCATGTCTCTTTTCTTGTAGTCCAGGGAGGTACGTCTCAAGTCATTCACTCCAACATGGACAATGATAGAGTCTCTCAATGCTATCTTTCCAGACTCTGACTGTCAGACACTTACCTATCCACAAGCTGACATAACACTCTGTGCATGATGTACCCAGTTTCCAGCAAGGCCTTCTGGCCTATTATAATCATACACCTTGTCAGGCCATGGTTGGTGGAGTGAGACATTTGTCCAACATGCATTGCATACTGTAACAGTCAATGGGCTCCACTGATTAGAGTCGGTAGGCATGATCTGGCCTTGAGCAGACGTAACAGTTTTTGGCCCAGTGTCACTAGGTGTACAACAGTGTCAGTGCTCATAACCATGCTAACTCTCATCATGGCATGTCAGGTAACATGGCTCAGAAAACTAGGGATACCACATAGCACTATATGCTAGGTGTTCACCATGCAAGTCGGTGTTGCAATTACTTCCAGCATGTTGCAGGAACACAGTCATGCAAAGTGTGGGATGTGTAATATATACAAACTGTACTGCTTAGTCGTGCTGCAGGTCACTTGCCCAAAGGATGGTCCAGGTCCTTATCTACAATGCCTTGCAGCAGTGTCATGATAACCCCACATGAGGACCAATATATTGCATCATGTGTCTACTAATATGGGTGGACAGTGCAGCACTCCCAGTATGAGGTCCACACTGGTGGGATCTGGATACAGATCACTCTCCTTAGAACTGCCAGCATGTACCCCCCCTTGCAGACAATACAGAGATATATGTCAAGATAGTCAGCTAGCCATGTACTTCCCCCTGTAGGATGTTTCACATAGTCTGACTGCACCTCCCCCTGCAGATGGGACAGGCAAGTATGTAGAACTATACACCCATACATTATGTCAGCAGCATTACAATGGCATGAACTTGGCTGTATGTGACAGGCGGGACACAGACTCATCATGGCTCAGCAAACCTGACTGGTGGAGAGCTGCCACTAGCAGGCTGTACAATAACAGGTGAACAGTGCTGTGTGACAGTTGTGATGAGGTTGCCCCCCCAGCATGGAAGCAGTACCACCTCAGCTAACTGAAGTGGATAGCGTTGTTGTGATTTGGAGTACACATGGTAACTGACAGAAGTATCCACCCATGCAAAGCAGACCTACAAAGCACACTGTAGTTACACATGTGACTTCAAAGGATGGGTCCAGATTGTCAGAGACCTCATATGTCATATATGATGGCTCTGTGTCTGGACGCATACCTAACCTGTACACATACACTGTCTGCATCACATACAATCCCTTGTCCCACCACATGTGACACATGACATTCCTACAACCTGTTGCATACCATCCAGATGTATGGGTCAGTTCGTAACTGGCATCTCATTGGAAGATACACAGCATTGATTACACATGCTAACAGTCCAGGCTGCATCCCACATGTGATCTGACATGGATTACTAACACAACTGGGACACCCTTGCAACCATAATGACACTACTGGCTGCACACCAGCTGTGTGTACAACATCACCTGTTATACCCTGCACAGAGGTGGTGCATCCACTGACTGACATAACTATACACCCCTTTGTCTGGGTGTCCGTATCTATTTGCCCATAAGGGAGATATTCTTGGACCTGATCAGCACACATGTGTATGTTCCAGACAAAGTTGACTGTATACAGTTTGGATGTGTGACAGGGGGTGCATGGCTGCTACACATGTTGGACATTTCCATGGCAGTCACCATGGGCCTGGGTGAGAGTACATCAGGGCACACAACTCCCTAAACTCCACCAAGCCATTGACTATATCCCCCTCTCAGGCAACATTTACAAAGCACCCATATAGGCATCCACAATACTGTCATAGCAGGGCTCATTTATTGTCCCTTTACTGGCATACATATGCAACAAAGGGACATCCATCTTCAACAGATGATCTATCACCAGCAGTGTTCAGCAGGATGCAGTCCTGGGTCATCTACTGTTTGGACTGCATTCAACCACAATTAATGCAACTACTGACTGAATGTGGCTAAAAGTGTTGGCCGATGCCTGTAAATTGTGGGCACTCATAGAATCTCTCTGGTATGCCAGTACCCTGCAACAAAGTATTGCAGACAAATGAGAGGTGTGGTTCCATCTAGACAGAGTTGCACTGAAAACAAATCCTTCCTTCATGAAAAAGCAGTTTCAGAACTATCTGTGAACCAAACAATTCAGTCCTCTGTGTGCTATTCGAATCCTCAGAGTGGGGAGATGAACACTGCATTCACTAGATGTGCACTGATAGTTAAAGCTTTATTTCCGTTGGACCAAAACCATCAGGAAATCTGATTAGTCATTTGTTGCCATTGCATCTAGCAAAATAAGACAATCTGTCAACAAACTATTACAAATTCCTGTTGACATTGTCATGGCCATAAACTCCATGCAAATATATACGTAGTATCTGTTCCATCAGTTATAACTGTGTACTTGGTAGGTAGCACATCAGTCGCAACATGTGATGTACACACTTAGGTGTGAAGGAACTGGCCACACACATGTACACCTAATGTGTGTCAGATCACCATTGCTCTACAGTGATACGGCATGAATCATAGGTTTATAGGTTCATAGGTTGGTACTAAGCTATCGGCCCTAGGGCCTATACAAGCCTAGCCATAACAATTCTCTGGCTATTTCTTCCCACACTATTTACTTCCCTGGACCACTGTCTAGCAGGGTGACTGACGAGATCCCTGAGGTGAATTTCCTTTCACCCATCCAATTATCAAGGTTCCTTTTGAAGAGGGCCAAAGAGGCGCTCTGCTTGACATGTATGGCAGTCTTTTCCAGAGTCTGGGGAACCTATCCCTCCAGCATGTTTTGTTTATTGTGATGACAAGGATAGATCCTTGGTCTGTGTGGCTCTGAGGGATTGGAATTTCTTTAAGTGTAGCATGTCCAACAGCTCTGGGTTTGACATGGCCTTGTATGTTAAGCAGAGAGTAGACGATATGCGACAGAGTATAGCTGGAGTTTTTTAAGGCGGTCAACATAGGGCATCTGCTTTAGGCCTATGATTCTTTTAGTGAGGTATTTCTGCAGCCTTTCCAGTTGTTGCAGATGTCTTGAGAGGTACATACCAAATGGGGCGTTGTCTTCTATAATGGGTCTAATGAGGGATGAGTACAGTGGGACAATGACCTCCTTTTTTCTGGATGAAAAGCCCTTACTGATGAAGTGTGCTACATAGAATGATTTCCTGACTGTTGTGGCAATGTGGTTATTGAAGGTGAGACCACTGTCCACCTGTGTCCCTAAGTCTCTTATCACACTTTCGGTGTTTAGTGTATTGCCACCTATGTGGTAATTCATGGGTACATGTTTTTTTCCCAAAGGGGATAACTATACATTTCTTGGCATTGAGCATGAGCCCATGGCTCTGGCACCAAGCATCTATTTCTGTAAGGCCCTTTTGTAGAGTATCCACATAATTTGGGGATTTAATAATGGCTCCCAGTTTGCAGTCATCAGCAAACTTTGTTAGCCAGAGTCCCTTAGTGTTGGCTTGTACTTCAGAGAAGTAGATGCCAAAAAAGAGATGTCCCAAGAATGAACCCTGAGGTACTCCACTTGTCACTTGTCTGGAGCTGGATTTGGAGTCAGCTACTTTTACAGTGTGGGTTCTGTCAGTAAGCCAGTTGGCAACTCATCGAGTGATGTAAGGATTAATGCCCAGCTTAGTAAGTTTATCTATGATTCCAGAGTGGGGGATGGTGTCAAAGGCCTTGGTGAGGTCCAGATAGGTTGTGTGGACTGCCTTACCCTCGTCCATGGCTCTGGAGACTGATCTGAAGAAGTCAATCAGGTTCAGGAGACATGATCGACCCTTCATGAGCCCAAACTGGGTGGGGTCCAGTGTTTTAAGGTTGCCAATGTCTTTATTTATAAGTTCCATGATAATACGTTCCATGGCCTTGCAGATCAGGCTCGTCAGACTGATGGGGCGGTAGTTCCCAGGATCCAAGGTGGATTCCCCCTTGTGGAGTGGGATAACTGTAGCTGTGTGCCACTCAGTGGGCATGAAGCCTGAGGTGAGGGTATGATTAAACAGTGCCAGTTCATTTTGTAGTTCATGTAGTACACAGCCCGGGATGTCATCTGGTCCCATGGATGCTGTATTCTTAGCTTTGAAGAGTGCATTTTTTACCTGTGTGGCTGTTTTTACCAGAATTTAGCAATCATCCGGTATTGAGATGAGCCATTTACGGGGTGAGAGGGGGGTGAGGTTGGCACTGAATCGATCTGCCAGGATATTGGCAATATCCTTGGATCATTATATTTAATGCCATTCTGTTGTAGCTCAGAGCAGATCTGAGCATTGCCATTTAGATTCTTGACATAGTTATAGAATGCCTTGTGGTTGTCTTTGAAATCTTTGGCAATTTTATTTTCCTAACTAGCTTTGGAGGATTTTATGAGAGATCTCAGCTTCTTACTGAGGCTGTTAAGGGAGTTTTTTGCATCCTGGGATTTTCCTCTTTTCTGCAACAGTTTCTTCCTTTTGTTGTAAAGTTTCTTTATGGCAGGGGACCACCAGATTGGCTTCCTTTTTTTGGAGGAGAGCATCTTGGTTCTATTTGGGATGGCATGATTCATGCATGAGTGGATGTACTCATACAGTGCCTTAGTGTAGGACTCAGCAGTCGAACTTTCAGTTCCCATCTGCATGGTTGTCATGAAGTTTGTAACTTCTGACTTGAGTAGCATGAAGTTGGCTTTGGAGAAGTTTTTTATGGAGGTTTCCTTACTGGGGGATGGGGTTGGGATGTGGATGTTAAGGGTGATTAGCTTATGGTCTGACCTGCCCAACGGGGGGGGGGGGTGACCATAGGTGTGGAGCATCGATTTCCCATGTTGGTAATGACCAGGTCTAGGATATTGGAGCCCCTGGTGGGACTATGGATTAGTTGATCTAGGGCATTGGAATTTATGAATTCCAAGAACCATTGGGAAAAGGTGTTGGTACATGAGTAGTTTTCCCAGTTAATGGCGGGGAAGTTGAAATCACCCAGTATTAGGGTGTTTGGTTGTATATTAATATTTTCCAGTATGTTTAGAAAGGTGTAGTGAGCACGATGGGGGATCTGCAGCAAGCTACAATTTGGATTGCAGTCTTACCTAGTGTTAGTTGCACCTGGAGAATTTCAGACGCATTGTGTTAGACAACTAGCCTGGTGGTGTGAATATCCTTGATGAATATGGACACTCCTCCATCTTTAGTGTTTCGATCCTGGTTTGGTGGCCGAAAAGTGTGGGAAGAGTTGTAGCCTGGTATTGCAGGGGTGCTGTCTGGAACCTTGAACCAGGTCTCAGTTACTGCACAGATATCGATGTTCTCCATTTTTAGGAGTGCCTCGAGAGAGTGCATTTTGAGGTATAGACTTCTAACATTGAGTAGCATTACTTTCAGATTTTGCATGCTTGTACCTGTTACGGTGGTGGTTTTGTCCTTTGAACTTTGCCTAAAAAAGGCACTATAGAGGTGACAAGAGCATTAGCCAGTAACCTGAATCCCAGGGGCAACAGGTGCAGACCATGTCTGGCAAAGCATCGTGGTCTGTCAGCCATGTCGTCCCAGGCAGATAGATACTGGATCCCCTTTGAATGACACCAGAAGCTTAGCCAATTGTTGAAGTCAATCATTTTGTCCTTATATTCTGGTATCATTCTGGGCGAAGGCAGGATGCTACTCAGGGCTAGGGTCATACCTGCCTGGGCCAAATGATCTGAGAGTTCTTCCATATCTCTTTTCATGTAGTCCAGGGAGGTACGTCTCAAGTCATCTGGCATAGCTGAAGCCAGAGTCCCATGTTCATAGGTTCATAGAGGTTCATAGACTAGTACTAGGCTAACTGCCCTTGTGGGCTATTTTAAGCCTAGCCAATTGTTGTATGTAAGGATCAAACCCTGCACTTTGTCTCTGTAAGGTCAGCACCTTAACCATTATACCAGCCCCCCCTCCCATACACATGACATACATATTACCTCCAGGTACACTTCCATCAGCATGCCAATATCTGAGTGCAATGGCCAGTTGGTGATGTACCTTTTCAAGCAGGACTGCAATTACACACAACAATATTGTCCCTCACAAGGTCACTTCACATCTTCATTATGTGTTCAATGGGGATAGTCTGCAATGACTGCCCTTGTCACCTGTGGCATAGTCTCAGAGGTCATCTGTTCCTTGCATATGGGGTAATGAGTGACCCTGCTTGACTACATATGTTGCCTATCTGTAGGTGCATAGTACATGAATAACACACTGTACAGACATGAAACTTGTATGTGACGTTGGTAATACATACTTGTGCGAAAGATGTGTGTAGCATACTTGAACACACCCTTGAAACAGAACCCTGCCTAATGACACACCGAGCACCTCACTGCACCACACCACATGCCATCTGTATGATTGGTTGGGTGACTGTTGTCTCAACATAGGGTGTCTGCCTGTGTCCCTCTTGGACTGGAGCAATATGTGCTGATCCTGTAACTATGGGTTTAAAGATGACTATGACAGCAAGGAGGGTATGGCCATTATTCCAGTGAAGTTCAAACATCCCATGTTTCCATAACATGATGTAACATGCTCTAACAAGCTCACAGACAACCTTGGCTACATTGTGGCCACCACCACTTCTGATTACTGCATACAGAATACGCCAAGGCACACACATACTGCAAGTTGGCTGTATGTATATGGGAAGAGTAACTTATATAATGGTACACACCACATATTATAGTACGTGATGCACACAACACACCTCATGCCTGCTAGTACTACCATGTCAGGACATATTATGCATGATGACATCAACAGGCCTTGTTGTGTTCAGCCCTTTCAGGTGCCACATCACACATTACAAATAAAATACTGCAAAACCCTACCTATTACTATGTTACCAAGATAACCATATGTAAGCCATCCAGACACACACGTGCACCTATTATCCTGGAGTGGGATTAGAACCCCTACCTATCTAGTCTTCCACCTGACAGATGCAAGTATTTATCACACGTGCCATGGCTTAAGTCTGACTACCACACTTTCATCTGGTGGTCTTAAGATGGATGACATCATCAGGCCTTGTAGAAGAGGGCAGTATGGATCCAGCAGCAAGTTATAGGGCCAAAAAGTGTATAACCATTGCAGGTTGATAGCCCATGAGGGCATGGCAGTTGTATGCACACACACACACACACACACACACACACACACACACACACACACACACACACACACACACATACACATACACACACACACACACACACATACACAAAGATGTCTGGAGTGATATTGGAACCCCTACCTATCTAGGTCTTAAACACTACAGATCAGAATATTTATTGCACACCAAATGACTTACATCCAGCTAAAACACTGTTATCTGGTAGTCTTAAGGTGGGTGACATCTTCAGGCCTTGTAGAAGAGGGTAGTGTGGAAGCCAGCAGTAAGTTACAGGGCCAAAAATGCATAAATATTGCAAGTTGATAGCCCATGAGGGCATGACAGTTGTTTTGCAAGGGTGCAAACACACACACGCGCGCGCGCACACACACACACACACACACACACACACACACACACACACACACACACACACACACACACACACATACACACACACACACGTGCACATGGTCCAAGTGGCCTGGAGTGAGATTAGAACCCCAACCTATCTAGTCTTACACACCACAGATCAGAGTATTTATTGCACGTAACATGGGTTGAGTCTGTTGTATATTTGACTGCAGGCACAGTACTTGTGCATTACACAATCTAGGTTTGTGTTGAGCAGCATCTGTGGTCTGCAAAGTGATATTGCTTCATACTGTTATCTGCATCTACTATCCTACCAGTGAGATACCTGTTGTTATCCTAGCTATACATGTACATTTACCAGTATGGCCATATGTGGCTGCATACAGTTAGATAGGCAAACCTGTGGCCAGGAACAATGTGCCTTGGCCATGCATGCACTGACAACATCATACATTACACCATCTGCTGACCTGCATCCATCTATGTGGTGACATCCAGCAGGCACAGAGGTCTGTGTGTAAATGCATTATATACTGTTGCACCCTTAGTTTGGATCCTTTGAACAACAGTATGGATGTGTGATACTCACCAGTATTAGGGTGTGTAGGACAAGACAGATATCCACACACATATTTTAAGTAACAGGGATGTATATGTTAACTGCAGCTATGTGTGTATGATATGTATATGTGTTATTTAGATATATGAGGAGAGTCTATGTATCAATGTGATATCTATCTATCTATCTATCTATCTATCTATATATATATATTTATTGGTATATATTTATTTGACAATGCATCACTATAGCTATACTATGTATGTGAGAGAGGGATAGTGACAGATGGATGAGTATATGTATATGTCTGTGTCTATAGACATATCCATACATAACAGGTCAGTCTGATGACATGGCAACAGAATTGCACTAATTTTAACTAAGTGTTTGGGCATGCCTAGTGTGACTGTCAGTACTTATAAAATGACTCCAGGCCACACCTACAGACTGGAATTATGTGGGTTACAGAGTATACCTCTCAACTGCCCAGAATTTCACAGAATGCCCACAGTTTTGGCTCATACTTTTGGTCTATTTCTCATAAAATTAGTTGTCTTCTGGAAAATCACTTGGGTGAACTTAGGACTGAAGTCGGTAAATAGTGACATACATTCATGTGCAGGCTATCAAATCCTTCAGAAAAATGTCTGCTGACACAAACCCTAGCAACTGTTTATGTTTATGAGAGCAGCATTTATCATATGCCTATAGTTTGGGCCTTTGACCCCCATTTTGCCAGGCTGTGAACAGTTTTCTTGCAGTAAGAGGTTGAGAAATATGTTATAGATTGGCATCTGACTCTGTTTCTTTAGTACTGCACATCACTCAAAACATCCAAGGCATTCCCTAGCTGTGTACTGTACTTAATATGTGACTGAGGTTCATAATGTTACAGCACACACAGACTGACAGTCTGTGAAAACACCAAGTAGTTAAACCTCACATGCAAAAGAATTGCCTACTTCCAGATTATAAGTAACCACACCATCACCCATGCTAACTTCCCAAGTCCACCAGCCACACAGGCTGCCAGACACAGTAGAGTCATTCCTCACACAATCAACAGAATGAATATGTACGTTGTTATTCCTGCATTACTTGTGACTTACAATTTGTGATCAAATTCTGTGTTACATCCCTGACATTGCTTGGTCTGCTGATATACCATTGCTGAGTTACTAGTGAAGTAGTTATATAGTAACCTCCTATGAGCCTATGGTATGGGAACACAGCTGTGTTGGTGGAGGAGGAACAACAGCACATGATCTGCTGGGATAGACAGTAGTCCACATATCATGGGACCCTACTGGTTAACATCTCCCTTGACTGATGTAGTGCATATTCCAGTCATGAAGCCTAGTGCTTATTAGGAAACACATACTACTGGACTAGGTACCTGTAGTCCCATGTGGATGTTACTTCTGTTCACATAGCCCATTAATTTCCTTGCATAACTGCAGCAGATCCATACATGCTATAGCATAGGCTAGAGACTAACTTTGCGTATGCAGAATTTGACAGGACTGTAGTTCAGGGCTGACTAAGTGTGATGCAGGCAGTACACAGTCAATACATGGATAGGTACAGGTTGTGTAGGTTGTCTGACATCAACAATTTTACTATATGTTTGTGAGTAGGAGTAAAGTGTCAGTCTTTATCTCTAGGTTGTCAGTGAATGTGCTATGCGTTGTCTTTTAGCCAAAGCTCGGGCATACTAGGCACACCTACATCTGCCTACAGGGACCTCATCAGGGGGTTCCTCCTCCAAGTCCTCCTGTGACTGTGGCTGTGGTGACCTAGGCACTGGTGGGGATGTGTGTATCCCTTCCCTTTGCTGATCCTGCTGCAGCTGTTTTCACATGATCAGATTGTGTAACATGGCACATACTGTGAACATATTTGCATACACATTGTTGGAGGGTACTGCAGGGCTCTACCAGATATATAAAGGCACCAAAACCATGACTTCAGCAGCCCAAACACATGCTCTACGATGTGCCTAGTTTGTGCATGTGCCTCATTATGGTATTCTTTAGTGGGTGTGTGTACATTTCTGATGGGTGTTATCATTCACGGTTCCAGTGCATAGCCAGCATCCCCCAGTAAATGGCCATGTGGCAAACATCTGGTACAGCCGTGATGCGTGCCAGATATGGGAGATGTGATGAGTGTCAGGGCTGCCAGCACACACATTCATGATAATCCCCTTCGCATTGCACATGACCTGGCAGTTGATGGAGTTTTACCCCCTGCTTTTGACGTAGATTCTACCTTCCTCAATGGGTGGTGGCTTGATGTGTACATGGGTGCAATCTATAGCACCCAGCACCTCAAGGTAATGTGATACATGGTAGAAGTGTTTCATATTGCTGACCCTCATCTCAGGGGTGAGAAGAAAAGTAATGTGCTCACTGGCATATGGTAGTATGGCATCCAGGAACTATTTGAGTATCCTGGAAGCAGATGCCTGTGAGACACCCAACATGTCCCCAATTGATCTTTGGAATGTACCTGTAGCTAGTATCCTAAGTACTACAAATATCTTTGTTTCCACTGAGATGGGTTCCCCTCAGTTGGCTCTGGGTCTGAGTTGAGGATGGCAGAGCTCAGTGAGTTCTTGTAGTATGTTCATGTCCACCCTGTAGCACTCTACAAACTCCAGCTCATGTAGCTCCTGGAAGGTTACCCTGGGCCTGAACACTCTTATCCTTCTCTGTCTAGGCTTATTATCATCATCAGCAGCAGAGCTGACTTCAGCATCTACCACACACACATGTAGGGAACCTGCAGCAGCACCTAGCATTCTCTCAGTTAAAAATCCAAAGTCTGTACTCCAATGGTGCAGAGTATGGGAGGAAAATCAGATTGTAGGATGTTTGCACACTTTATAGTGCTCTGCTGTAGGTGCTGCCTGTGTTATTGGCTACCTATGATGCAGTCCACCTGCCTAGGATATCATTAGCATCATTTAACAGCCCTAGTTTAAGTTAAAAAAGACGTCAGCACTAATTAATTTGTCACTGGCTTTTACAAACAATCAGCACTGTGTTGCACCATGCAAATGCGCAGCCCACAGATAAAAAAAACTCAGCAGTCAATATACACCCCCCCCCCAACTTCCATGTGCAGCATGGTGGCATGCCACGCAGACATGCTCCTTTCAGCTAAACACTGCTTAGAAATTAATGCACACACCCCCTTCAAGAATATGCTCAGCACAGCGGTGCACCATGCTAACACACTCCACTTAGCTAAACAAAGCTTAGAAGTGACATGACACATCCCTTCAGGAATACGCTCAGCACAGTGCCATGCTGTGCAAACAGGCTGCAATACACTTAGAGATCTTTGGACACCCTCCCTGCTGTCAGTTACCTTTTTGTAAACATGGACATGGTCCTCTGCTTGCACAGCAGGGATATGTGGACACAATTCTCCCTTCGTGCTGTTCAGTAACTCCAGCGCATTTGCATAGGGATCCATGCTCGTAGCCTGGAAACTGCATGGTTCTGAGCCCTACCACATTCACAAAAGCACCAATGCACCATTGCAGATACTCTGCATAGGTTCCTGTAATGCATTTCTGTCACATAATATTAATTTTGTTTTTCCGATTTTTTATTTTTATTTTTTATAAAGCATGTTTGCATGACATGCTGCAGTGCACATACATGCTCAGATTATTAAAAAAAATTAATTTAACTTATTTCTTTTAATTTGTCAAATACACAGGGGATAGTTTTGCTCATATCTGTGCATGGCATGATATTTCTGTCCATCTCACTACATTTATGCAGCCCCTTTTGTCTATCTAGTGTCCGGAACAGAGAAATTTTCCATGTACACTACAGACAGTGACACTGGGTCTGCAAAGCTGCATATCCGCTTGCTGGATCACTCTACCTGCTTTATTTGCAAGAGATCCACCTGCTTATGAGGTGATTTGCATGCTACAAAATGTTCCATGTTGGTGTGCTCGTGCGCTCCTCTCAGGGTAAGTTAGTTTTATTTGTTAGTTCTTCGTCATTGTGGAATGGAAGTGCTAAACTTTGCATTACATGGCAGTTTTGTATTAAATGTCCTGGTTCTGAATCCTTTTTTATCCCTTTTGTGGCATTCTTTAAAATATAAGTTAGACATGTATCTGCCTCAGATTCTTACTTTTGGATCAGAATAGAGTGTTGGAGAACTCAGAGAAAGCTCTATTACATTATTTATGGAGCAGAGCAGTGAGACTGAATGCACTGTTTTATGGTCAGCACCCACTGCTGTCTATGACAGCCTCAGGTCACTTGACTTTTTAGTAGGAGTTCTTTGAGGCTGTGTGTGTGTGTGTGTGTGTGTGTGTGTGTGTGTGTGTGTGTGTGTGTGTGTGTGTGTGTGTGTGTGTGTGTGTGTGAGATGGACACTGTCCAGGTGTCTGAATTTTGTTTATAGATGCCCGTGCAACAGAATTGCTGGATGCAAGACCTGTGCACCCCATACCTCCTGCTAATGATATGTACTACCTATGAGATCATACTGCCGAGGGGAAAGGGCATACTCCCTGATCTCTGTTGTACTTTAATCTCAGTGCAATTCAGTTGATGTTTTTAAAATGTTTATCATATGTCTTAACTGTGTGAATTCTAATAGTTTAAAAAGTTGATAAAGTAAATTAGACCTATGTATATATTTACACAAACACATAATAATGTCACTAACATTTTCATAAAATAATAAAAAAAGTCTACCTATCATTGTATGTGTAAGAATAAAACAGTGTTTTTGCAGGGGTCCCTTCAATGCCCTTCCTGAAAATGACATATTCAAACTGAGATCACACAATACCAGGGAAAAGGACATATTCCCCATCCCCAGTAATATAGCAATCTTGTACAATTAATGACCATTTTTTTGTTGAACAAAGTCTTTAAACACATGTACACACATACTTACATGTATCTGAATGAAAGAGGATAAAATCAGCTAGAAAAGGAGAGTAGTATTGTTGGAATTTAATTTATCCTCTAGTCTTGGTGAGTACCTTCATGTGGTGGACTCTGTTTTCACAAATTATCACCAAAATGATGCTGATGTATAGATTGTATTTTATATAGCATTTATCATGGACAGAGGTAAGTTAAAAAATAAAAAAAAACAGTTGGGTGCACAAGTCCCAGGATAAAAAAAGTGGCCAGTCCTGGTAAGTGTGATGGTTCCAGGACTGGAAAAGATGACAATATAGAATCCTTATGATACAGAAGCATTTCCAAAATAAGGTTAGTTCAGGCTCAGTATAGCCCCCTTGTTATAGAAGGAAGTAGTAGTCCAGAAAAAAAATGTAAAACTGACAGGCTTAAAATGAGCCATAAACATAATATTGTGGACTATTGAGGATAAAGAAGAACTTATTTATTGTTACTATTATGCAAGAAGCCCAGAATATCCAGATAAAAGATATTCAAAATGATTAAGATTTTAAGAAATTAGAGAAAAGTAAAAGAAAAAGACAAAAAAAAACTGTCAAAAGCTTCAAATGCAAATTTGTGTAAATTAATACAACAGATCCATGAAAAACATTATATAGACAAAGAAATGTTGGTCCATTTGGAAAAAGAAGTAACAGAGAAAGTATGGAAATGTAAAAAAAAAAAAAAAACCTAAAGATTTTTTTAAAGGTATAAAAAAGAAACACGTACATGGAAAAGAAAAAGAGATCTGATATGGTCCAATATTTATGCAAAGAAAAAAGACAAACTAATCAATACAGTAAAGCAGCTCCAAAGATATTTAAAGAGAAATACAGGCAAAGGCACCCAGAAAAGGAAAATTTCACAATATAAATAAATAAGATCACAAAGGGGGAATGTAAAACAGAAGATCAGTAAAGTAGACGTTAAACCAATAGAAGCTGAAGTTATGGAATACCTGCAAAGTGATGGATGTAATGTAGAAAGTCTAATACAGATTATGTCACAGCATGATGGAACAAGTCCCCAAAGTAAGGCGAAACAGGTGAAGCGTTAGTCATCTGAAGAAATAATATCAACATGAGGAAGAAAAAGAGATTTAATCTGATGCCATGTTTATACAAAGGAGAAAGCTAAACTAATCAATAAAAAAGCATCAACAAAGATACTTGAAGAAAACTGCATGCAAAGCACACAGATATGGAAAATGTCACAATACAAAAATAAGAAAACAAAGAGGGGAAGTAGGAAAGAAGACCAGCAAAGGAGAAGTCAAAGAAAGAGAAACTGAAATGGATCACCTGCAAAGTGAAGGATTTCATGTAGAAAATCCAACTATGGTAACGTCACAGCATCATGGAACAATGAGTCCCCAAATTAAGGCGAAACAGGTAGAACAGAAGCCTCTGATCACTTGCAACATGAAGATACTCTGGAGCCTTCAGTAGGGAACCAATACAAAAGCTAACTAGAGCTGCATAGCAAGGGATGGAGCAGGAAACAGAGG
The DNA here is from genome assembly GCF_019279795.1 of Protopterus annectens. Lineage (NCBI taxonomy): Eukaryota > Metazoa > Chordata > Ceratodontiformes > Protopteridae > Protopterus > Protopterus annectens. The sequence goes on from NC_056732.1 coordinate 1,727,142,745, forward strand.
AAACAATAACCCAGTCAATGTTGTGGAGTGATAGGCCAGTGAGTTGCTATATGAAAGAGGAACGGATGATACAGGACTTGGCTAAAGAAAATATGTCACAGGAAGATGTTCTGGAACTTTCTGTAGATTGGCCACAGGAAACAGAAAACAAAGAATGTGCCCTTAGTTTAGAAGAAAATAATCTAAGGGAAGAGTTGTTTGGTTTAATAGAGATGAATAGACATATTAAAGGGGCACTATAGGCTTTGTAAATCCCATGCCTTGCCTTAGACTGAGAGATAAACATTGCCTCCTACTTTGTGACATAACTGAATATGTCATCTAAAGTCCCACCCACTGCATTATCTTTCTTGAATGGTGTTAATTCCCCTTTCCCAGTTTTGTTCTTGTTCCCCCTTTAAAACAAAACTCGACTCCTGGGTTCCTGTCAGTGATCCTGTCTTCGGTCTATTTCTTTGGGTAATTTCAACTAATACTGCATGTTCTTTTTTTCATGACTATTTCATTTCATAATGTTCAAGCATTGTTTTGTGATATCGCTGTGGTAACTGCATTTTTCCTCATTCCAATACAGAAACAACCAGCAAGCAACTGGTATTTTATTTTCTTATTCTTTTTTTTATTATGAATAAATTATTATTTACCAAAGCTGTAGTAACATTTTATATAGGCATCATAACTTAAACAGTTGTAGTAAATGCTACTGGTATCTTTGAATATCTGTACCACTCATTGATTAAACCGCCATTGCGATCTCTTCCCAATCTTTTCTGATACTGCTGGCAGATTAATATCAAATTAGTCCAGCATGGCAATCATTAAACCATAAAATAATTATTTTATCTTTTGATGACTGTGATGCTTCTTAAGGGCTATAATATACACTAAATGTTTAAAGGTTCACTACCACTGTAATAGTAGTGATCACGCCCCCTCCTCCACACACACATACACACACACACACACACCTGCAAGCATACTATTCATGCAATGATAAACACTAAAATGTTGAAACAGAAGCCTCTATCCAATATTATTGTCATAGTGACAGAGATGAAAAGTACTTTCATCATATGTAGATCACGCTACTAGCGAGCCTCACTCCTCACTTCCTGTCCTTTCCAAGTGCATTCATTCAAAGCCAAGTAAATTTAAATAACAACCACAACATTTTCTAATTTAAACATTCTCTCTCTTTTTTTAAGTAGTTTCATTATCTGGTAATGTCCATTTCAACAAATGCCTTTTAATTTAATACAGTATGTCAGCACTGAAAGATAACACAGATAACTGAAAAATCTATTGAACTTTGAATTGCCCAGTAATTACTCAGTTCTGCATTAATTAGTGAATTGCACAGCACTTCTTTTTAAACTATAGAGTACAAATTGTTGAGTGGTGCTGAACTTGTACATGCTGCTAACACACAAACATTCTACAGCTCAACTTTTCTCCCCGAGAAACAATCATACAAAAACAAATAATAAACACTGTGTTTTTGTGACTTGGTGATCCATGATCATATTATCAATCGCAAACTGATGATTTGTTTTATCTGGCGACTACAGTGGTATCCATTATGAAGACTGTATAGCAGTAAGAGAGTTTTCAGAGTGGTTTAGGTCTTCACTTCATATCCTTAAGGTACACAGTTTAAATCTGACTTTTTGCTAAGCTAACAGAAGTCTGTAAACTGATCATTTACTAATTAACAGTGAGTCCTTTCAGTTCTTTGTATGCTTTTCTTGTTTATAAAATGATAACATAAACTGTGGTTGAATCTAGGTGAAGTATCAAAATTGATAATGTGTACTAATTATGTGAGAAGATAATGAATGACTGAGTGGCATTGCTCTAAAATCAGACATGTTGTAAAGTTATTGAAGTAGGCAGCCAACATTGGCTGCAGCACAATTTCAAATTAGTCCTCCACAGCAGTTTATCTATGTCTATATCTTTCTATGTATATATATATATATATATATATATATATATATATATATATATATATATATATATATGGGTCTACTTCATTTCACCTAACTTCCAATTCACTGACTCCCATTTGACTGAAATTTCATTTCACTGACACTTCATTTCACTGACAGTTCATTTGACTGACAAGTATTATTAGCAAGAAAATGGAATATGCCCCCTTCCCCACTGTAGTGCGACCCTGGAGTTAGAATATATAGTTGGGAGGGTGTGGGGGGCACAGCCCCCACAACGGGGGGTGTGGGGAGCAAAGCCCCCCACTTACTTTTCTTTTACTAAGCAATATTATATGAAAACTTAACAATATCATATGAAATGAAGTGGGGAGGCGGCACCCCCCACACCCCCCGATGTGGGTGGCTGTGCCCCCCACCCCCCGATGTGGGTGGCTGTGCCCCCCACCCCCCCAACTATATTTTCTAACTCCAGGGTCGCACTACAGTGGGGAAGGGGGCATATTCCATTTTCTTGCTAATAATACTTGTCAGTCAAATGAACTGTCAGTGAAATGAAGTGTCAGTCAAATGAAATTTCAGTGAAATGGGGTCAGTGAAATGAAAGTCAGTGAATTGGAAGTTAGGTGAAATGAAGTAGACCCATATATATATATATATATATATATATATATATATATATATATATATAGCTGTCAGGACATGGCAGTTACATTATATTTTTTTCTGTCAGATCCTTGCACTGATAAAACATTGTGCTGGCCTCCCATTTCCTTGAATTTGCAGGTTGCATTGTTCAATTACAATAAATTTTCTAAATAGGCATAAGTACATCCTGCTCTGATAAAATAAAATGTAAAGCAATTATTTCACTCTGACATTTTTCTCTTTGCTTCATATATACCAATTGAAAATTAAAGCTTTGTGAAACAAGTAAATACAAAAACTGAATGCTCACATCTACAGAGAACAATAAAGAATGTAAAGTACCTTAATTTTCATATTAGCTGATTCTGTTACATATGTACTGGAATATATCAGTGATGTGTTTTGTTTATTTTTCCCAGTCAGAGAAGCAAATCTTGAAAAGCAGAATTGTTTTTGGTGAAGATCAAGGTCTTTACAATTTTTTTTCATAATGTTTTTAAGGTTGTGTTTACTATTATTCTAAAAGTTATTATAGTATAGTTCTTATTTTCATTAATTTATTTTTTAGTACGAATGCAAAGCATTCTGAAGTTTTTAAAATATAGCCAAGCCAGTCTCGGTCTAAAGCATCAATCTGATCCCCTGTTAAAAGGCTCCAAAGGGTCTAACTTAGCCAAGAAATCAGCTCGGAAATGCTAGGTATCTCCTTTACAGGGCTGCCAACCTGTACGTACTAAATCAAAAAAATAACAGAAAACAGAAGGTCTAGATAAAGTACAGGGAAAAAATAAAGAAAAGTGGACTAAAGAACTTTATCTTTACTTAAGAACTTTATCTTTTCTACTCACCTAGCTATCACAGACCTGGTAATACTCGTGGTCTGGTTTTAGCCCTGATCAGCTCACCCTCGCTGCGCTCGGGCTTGCTCCGCACCCAACCCTGCCCCCAAATCTCACCCACCACTGGATACACTATTTATAAGGCAGGAACCACACCCCCTCCCTCTTTATCCAACCAAAACTCAAAAAATGGCCCCTTTTTCTAGCCCTCTACTTTCCTTCAACACAGCTTGAGTATAGGTTAATAGCTATACAATGGCACAGCCACTATTATTGTTAAAATTTAAAGTAAGAGTTATCTATACCCTGGTCCCATTGCTAATTATCCCTTATATTCTCACTGCCTATGAACTTCAAAGCCACCTAGGTTTCCACCATCCGTGAGCCCATACTACTCTCATGATGGAATCCAATTACTTAGATTATTTAATACATTCATACACACCTAATCCCTTACATACTAAATACCTTTATCCTGCTAGACCCAGTCAGGCCAACCATAAAACTAAAAGATACCATAGTATAATACTTAAATATCTAAATCTCATTATAAGACTACTGTCCTACCTAACCATGGATGGAGTCATCCACCCAAACCCTAGTCCATCTCCTTGTAACAGTAATATTACCAATACCACTTTTTCCACTGACTTACTAACCATAAGCCCACTAACTCTCCTGGTTAGTCAACAAAACATTAGAAGTCTAAATAATAAGATCCATCACCTTCATGCCCTCTTGGAAACTCTCTCCCCAGATATATTGTGTCTCACTGAAACCTGGCTAAAACCAGCAACAAGGAACAATGAAATAATCCCTCCAGGTTACAACATACGAAGGCTTGACCGCACAACTAGGAAAGGAGGTGGGGTAGCAGTCCTATATAAAAGTACACTGGAAATGACATCCATCACCCCACAAACAACTCAAATAGATAGTGCTGAAATCTTCATTACTAAGCTATAAATAAATAAGGGGAAATGCGTATACATAGTCTGTGTTTATATCCCCCCAGGTAGTAACACAAGCTCCCTTGAAGATTTTCTTTGCTGGCTGTCAGATAACTACCCCCAAGAAACTATTGTGCTTGGTGACTTTAATATAGATTGGTACTCTTGCTCTACAGATCCCCCTACTCTTCATGTAAACCTCTAAGGATTCAAGCAGATCATATCCTCCCCCACAAGAATTTGAAACCGAACAATAAAAAAACACCCTAGATTGGATACTCATTAATAGTGATCACTATATGTATAAGGCTGGGACCCTGCCTGATGACATAAGTGATCATTTTCTTACCTATATAATCAGGCACAAAGCTGATGTCCCTAACCAACCCACTTACAAAACAATAAGGAACAGTAAGAAATTCAACCTTGCTAGTTTTAAAAATGAACTCAAAGCATGCAATTGGTCAGTTCTAAATATCTCCCACTAAAAGAGGCTGTAACCTACTTTAATACCAAATTCCTAACCATCCTTGACATACATGCACCAGTTCAATTGATTAGAATGAAAACAAGAGGCATCCCATGGCTTTCTAAAGAAACCAGACAAAAAATTAACTAAGGAATGACGCAAAAAAGCCATAATAACAGATAAAAAAACTACTACTGTCATCTACAACAGAAGCACCAAAACCAACCTCAGAAATTTTGGGCAGGTGTAAACAAACTCCTACATCCAGATCAGTCTTCCACTCCTTCCCCCTCAGTCATGAACCAAAAACCTCCAAAATTAGTAGCCAATGCCTTTAATAGCTTCTTTACAGAAACCATTCAGCAGCTAGCTAGCCAACTACCACCTGGATGCCCAAACCCTACTGATTCCTTACCTTGCTCCCAAATCTCCTTTAACTTCCGACCAGTTCCTACCTCACTTGTCACAACTCTACTCAAGAAATTAAAACCAACCACCCTATCTGCAGATCTACTCCCTGCTGAATACCTTCAAAAAATGGCAGAAGACATACCCCGGGATTCATGAAGCTCGGCGCAAGGCCAGCGTTAGGCTTGCGCTGACCGTGCGGCATGTAGATGGCGCAGTAGCACCATATGCGTATTAATGAAGGTGCGCTGCCACCACAGCCACGTGCATAGGAAACGAGCGCGAGTGCATGGGGCGTGTTGAAGTGCCGCACGGAGGCTTGGAAATGTCGGCTGTTAACGTGCAACCTAAAATGCTTGAATATTACAATCTGCCTGCAATAGTAATCACACCTGTCAGTGTCCGTGGATACTGAAATGTATGCAAAGCATGCAAGACAGTTCTTGCAAACACAAAATTAAGAAGCAAACACAAATGCACGTTAGCAAATATCGAGTCTCCATCCCTCGAACAAATGACATTTAAAACCATGTGCCCGTATTCTAATGCAGTATAGATAGTTATACCAAGTGGAAGTGAAACGCATCATGTTAGCGCACTGCCAATAGCTACGTCTAGCCCAGTGGTCAGGGTTATCACCTGTCCCACATTGTGAGGGATAATACACAGCTGGGCAGTTGTGTCCATACCAAAACCATTATAAATGTAAAATATCCTGCGACCGTATGACATAATTATGTCCCACATCGCATGTAATAGTCACATACAATAGTTATGACCATATGTAACATACCACATGTTACAAGAAATAGAATAAGCAAGTAAATGAAACAGAAGGAGCATATAAACTGCTACAACAATAAGCTAACATGTAGGCATAAAACAAAAGTATTATCCGTAGTACTGACCGTGGGTATGTGTTGCCCTATAGAATCTGATTTGTGTCCAGAATATATCCCATCCTGGCCATATGAAAAGGTGGCAACCCTACCAATGGTCAAAGCATTCGGCCAAAATCCGCCCATATGTGGTCCAAGCCATTCTTGTCAGGATGTGTCAAAGTTGAACGGGTATTACCCAGATGTACCTACCATGTCATGAAAGATAAGTATTTGCGTGTACCTATGTGTGTGATGTATAGCATGTGGAAGGTGAAAAATGCTAAGGTAGTCCTCACAACCATACAGGTACCTGACATATGTAGTGTATGCAATGTGTTCCCTTGACCGGCACGGGCCATCAACCAAAGAAGGGATGGATGGAGTGTCAGGAATATGTGTGTGTGTGTGGGGGGGGGTAATGCTATAATCCACAAAGGCGAGACTGTGTTGGATGCACAATAGGTGAACTGGAGGTGTATGAGGGAGCAGCGAGTGAATCAGAAAGAAACACAAAGAACAAGCATACACATCCGCAATACAACCTGACAGGCCATACTGTAGAACACAATCACACAAACATATGAATATTAAAATGTGCGATACACATGTACAGAAACATCACCGGCACATACCCACAGAATGGTCTGGATGGAACTGTGCCATCCAAATGCAACACACCTGGATGCATAATTGAATACCCATCATCCCCTCTACAGCACACAACCCACTCCCATTCCTGAACATCCACCAAATCCAGCCATACTCGGGCTACTAGCTTGGTCCAGCCATATCTACACATAGTGACCACTACTCATATGTAGTAAGCAGTGTCACCCTAGGCAGTGTAAGAATTGCAAACTATGTATCCCTTGCATGTAAAACCCTAACACATTTTCATAAATCCAAAATAATGGACAGTATTTGGCTTGTTCAATTTTTGGATATCCCTCATGGGATAAGTATCCTGTGTAAACATCAGACTTGGTATCACAACACGATGTCCAGTCCTGTAGACATCTGGACACAAGTTGTATGTGCAGTAGTGGTTCACAAGACTGTTCAGCCTCTAGACAGTCATGCAGAACCTACTACCCAGGATCAAACACCTGCCCATGACGCACGTCTCCCCACATGAATTATTGAGAGAATATATTGTACACAGTCGCATAGTGGCACTTGGAAATAGGGTGATTAAGGTGCTGACGTAAACAGGGTACCTTCTGACCCACTGTGTGAGGGACAGTCACTGTTTGGGTAGGTGTGTCCTGACCAAGAATGATACAATGGCAAATGTCCTGTGATTGCAGGAAATAACTATGTACCATACTTCATGCAACAGTTGCCTAAAACAGTTATTTCTGGATGTAAAATACGTAAATCGTACAAGAAACAGAATAAGTAATGAAAGTGCTACAGTAATAGGCTCTCATCTAGGAAAATAATGAATGTTCTAAACCCTGTACTGACCATGGGTATGTGTTGGCCTAAACAATCTGGTGTGTCAAGAATATATCCCATCCTGTACATATGAAAATGTGGCAACCCTACCAATGGTCAGAGCATTCGCACAATAACTGGCCAGCCTCTTAATCACTCACAAAACCAGTGACCTTTGGAGGAAAGGTGTTGAATGACACTTGAATGACTAATGACAATAATTAGGAGTAATAGACGCTTTTAACTGCAGAAAATAAGTATTAATACATATGGCTCTGAATCTGTCAACGTTTCAAGTTAATAGTACTAATACTGTAGAAGTGTCCGTGATTGTCCCTGATTTGTCATTGCCTTGTCCCTGTTGAAATTAGTCCCTGAGTATTACAGAGGTCCATACACATATATACACAAACCAACTGTCACATTTGTTGACAGTACTATTGCATACCTGTAGTGAAGTCATAAGTGATGTCCAGAATAATATTCATCGTATATATGAATGAATGAAATAGTCAAATGTGAAGGGAAACACCAGTGGAAACATCCCCCCACCCTGTATTATGTAGTGGAACCACCCCCACCCTATATTATGTAGTGCCAACATAATAATCTGGTCAGAGTTGCCCAAACCCCTGCGTCTGTAAACACAGGTAGAATGTTAAAATTGGGACCAACTCTGTCCATGTGCTACGTCTGACATTTGAACAGGTACAGGGCAGTTCCGGTCACCAGTTGGACAAGCCTAAACCAGGATCACCACATGAACACCCTGACAATCAAACATGCGTATGTGCCAGAACTATAAGCTTTGGAGTTCTGAATATGGAGTGAGTAAACATGCAGCACGGGTCCAGAGCAGTAGGGAATAGGGAATGTTGCATGTGTAGTACTGCGGTTTTCCCAGCAGGAGAATGGATGCCTGCTGTGTAAGTGAAGCAGTGAGGCGTATGTTAAGGTAGCTATAAATCACGGGTATACATATAAATGAAGCAGAACACCAATAGTGTAGTGGTTAGAGCATCTGCCTAACATAAAGGCATTCCCGGTTCAAGTACAACTATAGCACATATAATTTTCTTGTGTAATGAATGCCTCTGTGCTGTAAAGCCAACATTTACACATGTAAAGGTGAACGTGTGTTTCGCATGGGGCCGTTAACCGGATTCCATCAATCAAAGTGGTACTGTCATAATGAATAAGGCACACGTAAGCACAAAGAAGTGGCAGTAAACATATGTAACTCACAATAAGGATATGCAAGTACACCTGCGCGGGTGTAAGCAGCTCCCAGCATAGCAAATGTATGTTGTTTTGTACAGATGCAACATATATATATATATATATATATATATATATGTGTGTGTGTGTGTGTGTGTATATATATATATCCACAGACATAAAATAAAGAAATATATATATATATATATATATATATATATATATATATATATATATACAAATATATATATATATATATATATATATATATATATATATATATATATATATCTATAGAATGAATGCCAAAAGAAGAAAGCATACACAAGGCTTGTGAAGGGAATCTAGAGCAACTAAGGTATTATATAGTGCTTGCAGCGTATGTCAGATAAAGCTGCCCAAGAGTGAGTATAGCACCACTATTCACACCAGAGGCAGGGTTATACCAGTGGCCATAATATTGTTGAACTGCTACATCAACATTACACACAGATGGAATGTAGTTCATGTTTTGACCACCTACACTTGTAACCCGCAAATGGCCATAATCCATAACACCAGGAAAGGCACGTATGTGCAAATATAAATGGCGGGAGACCCTGTGAATACACGAGGTGGTACAAAATGTGTGTAGGGCCCCGAACGCTCTGGAGAGGGCAATGTGTAAAGGTGTGTCATGGCTGCAATATCAGGTGGATAATGGCTTTTACGCATGGAAACTCAACACGGGTGGGCTGGAGAAACTATGGCTATGCGATTATGGAAACAGGAGTGCCAGGGTTGGTTGCGCTGGTTGCAATGGAGCGGCCCGTGTAGGTCAGCTAGTACGTAGGTGCGCTTCCCAGCTAGAGCGTCTTCTGTGGGGAGACATGCGTGAATGGGCGTACCTTCATTGAAGGTTGTGCATCAGGGCTGGCAACTTGGCATGTAAAACCTATCTGCCAATCATTAGTGGACCGGAGTTCCGCTGTGGCGACCCCTAACTGGGAAAAGCCAAAAGACACAACAACATGCAGACATCAATATGTTGATGTACATTCTCTGTAACACATGCACTCCATTTATTAACATAAATAATATGAATGTGCACAGAAACAAATACAGTAGCAGGAATAATAGGCTGTGCAGACGAGGAATAGGTCAAATTGTACTGTATCACATCACACTTATCAGCGGTACTCCATACATGAACAAAGTGCGACATCTGTCCGCTGTATAACGTGCTGTATACCGATTACAAGTTAACCGGAATGAAGTGTCGGTGTCATAATGACTAAGGCAATAGTATGCTGTTGAAGCAGAGATAAAACCCAATATGCATGTGTAAGTGTGTTTATCCGGGAAAAGTATTGGTCATCGGACACACAGATGTATATATATATATATATATATATATATATATATATATATATATATATATATATATATATATATATATATATATATATATATATACACATACAACATTTATTGATATATACACATATACACACAAAAACCATGTATATGTCATTGTAGATATACACATGTACATAACTAGGTTACTTTACAGCAATTATGGGTAACATATGTTCAGACCAGGCATCTGCTACTGGGAGGTCCAATAAACAAATGTTTATCTCCCACACCACCCAGCTAGGCCGGCCAGACATACAGACAGGCAATAAAGATAAATACACTGCTGCTTTCCAAACCACCGGCAGGAAAGTACCAGTGGGAGAGATCTGCAAGGTCTACACTTTAAACATGGATAACGGGGTCCCTTGCGGGACACCAAAAATTCACTTTACATGTGAACCCTTGGTTATCGATGCGAGCAGGATGTAGCTGTACATGGAACAGTAGGTTGTGCAAGTGTAATAACACATGGGTTGACAAAACGTATATGTGTCCCGAGACAGGGAGAGTGGGCAATGTGTAGGGGTGTGTTCATACCCCAGCTGCGCTCACAGTAAGTATTTGTCATGAGTGCTATAGAGGGGTGTCAGGTAGGTGAATCATGGGTATGCAATAATGGGCCTAAGTGTGCAGGTATTGGTTGGCAGAGATATAGTAGGCCTGCCCAGTGGAAATAATTAATATTCCTATGTGGGCATAGCAGACGCCTATACCTCCCAAACCTGAAGAGCACATCTACTGGATAGTCCATAAACCATTGGGGTAACACATAGGGACTATATCATTGCCATGTACCCAATTAGCATGGACGTCCATGATTATGAATCAGAATGTAACACAGTCCTAACTAAACACTTCCAGAACTAGTGATATTAGGTGGACAGGTGGCGGAATTCAGGTAATGACTAATGACAACATGTATGAGTCATAAACAGCATGTACCTTGACAAACGTGAATAAATACATATGCCCTGTGACTGTCAATGTGTCAGGTTAATAGAACCAATCATCTAAATGTGTCCCTCAGGGTGTTATACAGTGTTCCTGATACGGTGTTCATTCTCCTCCAATGGTATGTGAGGTCTGCTAGAGACGAAAAGCGCATATTCCGCCGACCACCTTAGGTAGATGATAGCATAATAGTTTGGGATTACCACCTGTTCGCCTTTGTGAGGGACACTCCCCTCTGGGCAGTTGTGTCCTGCAAAATGAATGTTACGGCACATGGCCTGTGATTTCAGGAAAGGAGGTCATATATTGTGTGTAGTGGTGTCATAAAATGATTTTGTTGTATCAGAAGCAGCTACATGTTATAGGAAACAGTATTAGCAGCTATAATGCTACAAGAATAACCTTAACGTATGCAAACCGGTGAAGTAGTCAGTTTACTACTGGCTGTGGGTATGTGTTGCCTTGCCAAATGTGACAGCTGTACATATAGGTCCTATAGGGCTGCCACTTTTTCAAATAGCCAAAGTGGGACCTGGTCTGTAGAAATGTCAGACGTAGCAGGTCAGAACATACCTACAGCCATGCATAGTACAGAAATATACATATTAGCACAAATCAAAGCTTAGTCTAGCAGCAGTCAAGTTGCTTATGCTACTTCACATAACATATCGACGTGTCATGTATACAATAACCATTACATGCAACTATTACAGACACATAGAATATAATGTCCTCTAATCAGGACAGTTGCTATGGCTAGAGTATTCTCGCATGACACATATGCCTAATGAGGGACTGTCCCATGCAAAGTGGGAAAGGTGTTACTCCTACAGTCTCACGTCGGCCAGTCTAAAAGGTGGAAAACCTACAATAGGTATGAGGTAGCATGACCCGGCAGAGAGATGCATTTCCCAAAAAACATTTACATGTTAGCATTGCAGAGTATCGGTTCCCATGTATCAGCCAGATGGGAGCAGATTGTATGAGGAACACGCATATAATATGATTATGCCACTGGACAGGCCACCGATTCCGTACAGTCGAACACCTGCCATCACCTAATGGTTAGACATGCCCAATACTGTAATCATGTAGTCCGATGTAATAGGCATCAGAAGGGATCGCACCCACCCAGCATGAGTGACAAATGTAAGCACAAATGTCAGTGCACATGCAAGTGAGTGAGCGAGCGGGTGTAAGAGTGTTTGTCCACCAGTATGCCAGTATTGCACTGTTAAAGAAATGTGGAGTCTAAACAAGTATGAGGAGCTATAATCAGAGGTCAGCAGTGCTTAACACCATGCAAACCCACGCATAACTGCTCCTACCTGCTGGAATGTGCCTTACCCACTCCGTATCCAAAGGCTTCATTCTGGCCACAAACAAAGAACCGTCCTTGGCACATGTTGGTAGCAATACCCTGCGCATACAGCTCATGTGAATTACCAATACACCGTGGCATATGTACAGACAATAGACAGTACCACACACATACCATACAGCACAGTCATCCAACAGTATAGCAATGTACTGGCAGATATGTCCGGACCACTGGTATTTGCAGACCTGGCCGCCTTGTGTTTCAGTGTGTGAGCATGCCCAGTATGACTGTTACGCATGTTGTCGACTGACATTACCGTCATACCTTCATGTGTTTGAGCATGCCAAGTATGGTCAACTGGATCGCATGTGTCACATGTCCAGATAGTCAGTACTGTGGTGCCGACCCCTGCGTTGTACACCGACAGGTGGCATGCTGTGTCTGCAGGGTAGCTAATGGTCATGTGGCATTGACTGTTGCTACATTTCTGCACAGCGTGGGGGGACATCCAACTGTATCCACAGTCCTGCACAGCACCGGGGGTGGCACACATGACTCTCACATGTGTATATTGGAAGGGGGGCACAGCTGACAGTTGTACACATTTGCTACTACTGTACTGGTACGCCAGGTACTCCATTTCAGTGTTTGGACCTACTTAAATTGCTGGTTGCAGGCATACCAGTGTACATCATATCCTAGCTTTAATTACCAGCATAGTGGTTTCAGATGTCCTAGCCTTCACAACCTACATCCAACTGCCTGGCCTGCTGTAGGCTGTGTGTGTGTCTGTGGGGGTTGGGGTCATTCATTAGGCATATCTAGAGGCCATTGTATAGCATTTGTCTGTATTGGTCTACACCTGTCCAGCTGTATGAGACTTGTGTGGGCTGTATGGACACACATGATGTTCAGCTCATAACCTGCAGTGGGTTAGGACACCCTGTGTACTACTGGCTACTACTGTGACCCCGGTAAGTGCTACAGATGCCATGGTGCGACTATGGATGTGTACTGTCTGCTGCCCTAACAGTCGGCCACCAAATTCCCTTGTATGCTCACATCCATACCATAGCTACAGGTAAATACACATTCTAATACAACTGCCAATTGGTAGGTCGATTGACTTACCTTGGGGGTGTTCCAGACCTGAGGATGGTGCTGGAGGGCTGCCTATGTTGGATGCACACAGTGCACTTCCTATACATGGCTGAGCACAGGTAGTGTCATGTTTGGCATCCATTGTACTGTCTGTGCGAGTCAGAGAGGGTGAAATTCCCTGGGTACCTACTGTGTCTGTGCATATGCTATGTGTTGCCTCTTTGCCAAGAGCAGGTCATACTGTGCACACCCCTTTTGCCTACTGGGTCCAGCTCAGGTAGCTCCTCTTCCAAGTCACACTGTGCCTGTACAGGCCTTGGCATTGGTGGGGGGCTGTGTGGCCCTGCCCCATGCTGTTCCTGCTGCAACTGTTACCGCAGGATCAGATTGTGTAGCATAGCACATACCATAACAATTTGGGTGCATGTAGCTGGTGAATACTGCAAGGCTCCACCGGATGTGTCCAGACACCAGAACCATGACCTGAGCATCCCAAACACATGCTCAATTATATGTCTTGCCTGTGTGTCTGCCTCATTATGGTGTAGTTGCTCAGGTGTGTGTGCATTGCTGATGGGTGTCATCAGCCACGACTCCAGTGGTTACCCAGCATCCTCCACTAGGAGACTGTAGGGTATGTCCATATTGGCAAGGGTGTGGTACAGCTGCGTCAGATGCCATATATCGGAGTCGTCATAGCTTCCAGGGCAGACAGCACACACATTCAGTTTAATGCCCTGGCCATCGCATACAGCCTAGCTGTTGGAGGGTATTACCCTGCAGTTAATGTAGGCCCTACCCCACTTACCGGGTGGTGCTTTGATGCATACGTGCATGCAGGCTATAGCACCCAGTACCCCAGGGTAGTCAGCCATTTGGTGGAAGAGACGCATATTGCTGGTCAACAAATCACATGTGTTGAGGACATGTACGTGCTCACTGGCATGTGGTGACATGGCGTCTGTGAACTGGTGCAATACTCTGGATGCAGATGCCTGTGAGATCCCCATGATATCCCCAGTTGTGCTTTGGGAGGTACCTGTGGCTAGTATACCTAGGTCAACACATACCTTGGTATCCACTGGGATGGGTTTCCCTCGGCCTGTTCGATGTGTCAGGTGTGGCCGGCACAGCTCAACAAGCTGCTGTAGGAGGTCTCTGTCCACCCCATAGTGCTCCACTATCTCCAGCTCATGTAGCCCCTGGTAAGTTACCCTGGGTCTGTAAAGTCTTATGTCACCTCACTAAGGGCTGTTCGGCAGCATTCACATCCTCACCACCCTCAGCCTCCTGCACATGTTGGTCTATGTTGCCTGCTGCAGCCCTTCTCATTTGGCTGGACTGTGTCGAGATATGTCCCCACATGTATACACCGGTGGTGTAGAGTGTGGAAGAAACCTGTGTGTATGGTGCTTGCTCACTTTACCGTAGTGTTCTGGGGTGGGCTGGCCATGTAATCTGCTGATTGTGCTGATTATCACCTGTTTGTGCTGCCTGTTCACCTTGACTACTCCACTACTGCTGTTTTCCCTCCCAATTTCACCAGGCAGGTATAGGCACACCCCTAGCTTAGGCATGCTAAGGCAGGAGCAATCCCGAGGCACAGGTCTCCAATGTACGTACAGTATGCCTGACCCCCCTCCCATGCTTTCACCTATATTCGAGTCCTGCACCTGGCTATCTACACACATACACTCTTGGGATCTGCATCACACCCTGGGGATAAACGGGATTCACTATTGTCAACCTCATTTGCATAGTATTGTCTTCTAATGCATAGTTATATGACCCATACTGACCCTCCAAATTAATAACCACTGCTTACTGTCACTCAGATCCGTACACAACTGGTTAAAGGTGCCTTACTATCACCAAATTCAAAGTCCCTTGTTCTTCCCAGCAACAAAATAACCGGTCTCTACATGACAAGAACCCGGGTCCCTGCACACCACAGACGATGTGCTTTACCACTAAGCCATGGCAGATATACATACATCTAAGGTAATCACGTACAGATCATCCAGCACAAACATTCAATAGTGCTAATGTCCACATACACACACACACACACACACACACACACACACACACACACACACACATATATATATATATATGGCTATCTATATCTATGTATAATATATATATATATATATATATATATATATATATATATATATATATAAATATATATATATATATATATAGATAGATACACACACACACACACACACACACACACACACACACACACATATACATATACACACATATACGTAGATATTGCATTTATATCACAACAGCGGACCACATGACACCAAAGCATTAGACAAGAATGAAAAGGAAACCACATGTGCTACCTGCATTATGTAGTGGTGTTACTATCAAGGCGAGTATGTTTCATTGCGTCACACGGGTCAGACTGTATTAAGGGTAAGAGTAGGACTGCTGACATTTACTCAGCAGACCTATTGGTGAATGTATGTGTTGACAACCCAGTGTCTTGGGCGATTATGACATTTGTGGACACTATATAGGAAAACAACAAAACACACTCAACATATCCTGAAGCTAGTCACCCACAGATACCAACACATAGGATATGACTGCCAAACACACACACCTGTCATGCCTTGGAATCGAGGATCTACCTGTCTATTTTATTACACTACAGTATTACATAGTTACAGAACGTGCTACCGAGATTACTGCATCACAACACTCCCAGATGCATACTTCTAAGTGGGTGACATCATCAGCAAAGGCAAAGACACTGATAGGGATTTATGGAGACTGGGCAGTCTAAAAGCATTACTCTGTCCCCTTGCAGCTGAAAACACACACACACACACACACACACACACACACACACACACACACACACACACACACACACACACACACACACGGCAGGGCTGGGATTAGAACCTAGACCTAACTACCTTATCACACTACAGCATTATGCAGTTACAGAATGCACTACTGAGATTACTGGATCGCAGCACTCCCAGAGGCATACTTTTAGGTGGTGACATCATCAGCAAAGGCAAAGATGCCGATAGGGATTGTATGGAGAGTGAGCAGTCTAAAAGCATTACTCTGTCTCCAGGCAGCTGGAAGCACACTTGCAGGGCTAGGATTAGAACATAGACCTAACTACCTTATCACACTATAGCATTACACAGTTACAGAATGCACTACCGAGCTTACTGGATCACAGCACTCCCAGAGGCATACTTCTAGGTGGGTGACATCATCAGCAAAGGCAAAGACGCCGATAGGGATTGTATGGAGAGTGAGCAGTCTAAAAGCATTACTCTGTCCCCAGGCAGCTGGAAACACACACACACTTGGCAGGGTTGGGATTAGAACATAGACCTAACTACCTTATCACACTACAGCATTACACAGTTACAGAATGTGCTACCGAGATTACTGGATCACAGCACTCCCAGAGGCATACTTCTAGGTGGGTGACATCAACAGCAAAGACGCCGATAGGGATTGTATGGAGAGTGAGCAGTCTAAAAGCATATTACTGTCCCAAGGCAGACAGAGACAAACACATGGCAGTGGTGTGAGCAGGACAACTGCCTATCTACGGAGCACTATTACAACACTACATAGATATGAGACGCGCCACAGACAGTACACCTTTCAAGACAGTCAATATGACCTTCTAGGCATGCAGACATCGACATGGATGCTGGCAGTTACGGTGTACATACCTGTGAACCAGTGTGTTCAATGTAGGAATCCATCCTGAAGTGGGGTATGGCCATCTGTTGCCTGGATGACTACTATCGCTATACAGGATTACAATGGTCATGCCCATACACAGAGGCACATAACCGACACAAGGTGTCACTGGGCATGCTCACACACTTAGTAGCACACGTCAGTTTGGAATGCACTATGTGTCCATCTACACAATGGCGTACTGGGCATGCTCACACACAGTAGCGAAGGGCTGTCGATGCAAAA